>NC_041385.1:160673660-160708380 GCF_002162155.2 Triticum dicoccoides | reverse complement strand
GGGGTGGTGGGGCGACGGGGCGGGGGGCGCTGGGCGGCGGTGGCGGGGTGGTGCGACGGGGCTGGCGAGAGGTGGGAGAGAGAGAGAGAGGGGGGGTGGGGCGCGGCCCGGTTAACGTTACGTGGGGCCCTCCCTCTTTGCCGTCCGCCACCCTTTGCCGTCCGCCTTTTGGAAGAACTGGCTGATGGCAAAGAACTAGCTGATGGCAAACTTGGTCTTTGCCATCAGCCAGTTCTTTGCCGTCCGCTTTTTGGAAGCTGATGGCAAAGAGCTTCTTTGCCGTTCGCTAGCGGACGGCAAAGAACTGGCATATGGCAAAGTAGCTGATTCCAGTAGTGCTAGAGGAATCCCAGAAGGCCTCATCTGGTAATACTTGTCTTAATAGAGAAATTTTAAGGACATATAATAGTTAGTATTTGGCATGCTTTATAAGTCTAACCGAAGATTCTGCAAACAATCCCAGAGAGAATACGGAGATCGTAAAAGATAGTGAGCTACATGTCCGAAGACAGCTAAAGGCTGGCGAGCGTGTGCTTACGCAGGTTAGGCAGGAGAAAAAAAATCTCCAAGATGCCAATATCCGGCTGAGCGTCGAATTAACAGATGTTCGAGCTCAGCTTGTGGACTCTGTGAAGGAGAACAGGAGGCTTCGACGCGGCATTTATGGTAAGTGCTTAAACGAACTGCAGTACAGTTAAGCGAGGAAGCGTATTAACAGAGTTATGTCTGTGGGTATGCTGACGGGCCGTCCTGAAGAGGAGATGCCCGGATCTGCAGGCGATTTGCTGCAAGATCTCTCACAACTGCACGAACGAGCTCGGCAGGTGATGCAGGGTAATGCCCAGGCCTTGTAGCCATCCGCTTCCCTGCCAGGAGGCATGGGGGAGCTTGTAGATATGCTCAAAGGAGCACGGCGGAGCTTCCGGTTATGGAAGGCATCAGCCTGCCGACAAGGTGCAAGGGAAACCTGGGCCATGGTGAATTCGTGATACGCCAAGGCTGACCCAAACCATATGGCCGAAGTCGGACCGGTGGGGCCAGATAGGAAAGCGATTCCCATAAGTCTGGTGTATGACCAAGTAGCATTAGCCGCAAAGTATTCCCAACAGGATTGTAGGCTAGACAGTCTGTTCGATGGTATAGAAGAAGAATTTAGCCAGTCCAAGTGACTATGTACTTCAATGGACGTATGTAGTCCCTAGCCGGATTGTAAATCATTTGTCATGGCGGACCTTTTCGCTTCAGCCTCCGGACCCGACAGTCCGAAGTGTATCTGAATACCCGCTCAATTATGTAAAACTGGGGTACGCGTGGAAACCAGGCGTAGGGGTCATAAGTGCTTTAACAGACAAGTACCCAACTAGTTATGTTATATTACATGGATAGTAAGAAACATCTTCCAGAGAGAATAGTTCCGTTAGGGGTCCCTTTCCCTGGGTACGCATGCATCGATGTGCATGTCCGAACTGCGAACAGAGACGCAGGATACAAAACATCTGGGGATTTATGTTGTAATAAACAAAAAACATCTGTTGTTCACCGACCGAATATTCGCTTAAGAACGCTAGCTTTCGGCTTCACCCAGTCTGAGATACACATCCGGCTAAACCGTCAGTAACAATCGCAGAGGTGCCCCCCTTATGCCCTAGCCGAATTAACGGGAACGTAGGGCATAAACACAAGAGCTAGGCAACCCAGCGGCCAAAACTTAAGTCATATCGATGCATATAATGGTGAAGAAAAGGCACATATGGAAAGGTGACGCATATGTGGTGGGCATGAAGCCATGAAAATAATTATATTAAGCTTCCGTATAGGAAGCCCCAAGGTATGTTGAGCACGCATAGTGCGGCCGGAGTGATCGAAGCATCCATAAAGCTTTTAAGGCTTTGTGTATAAAAAGAAAAGAGGAAGAGAAAGAAAGAAGGAAGACATAATTGAAAAGGCGGAGGTAAGGAGACGAACACTGAGTTCGGCACTAGGCGTAGAATCTTCGGAGTTTGGCTGCGCTCCATGGGTTCGGCTCGAGTCTGTTATCTGATGCATTATGCAGACGGTACGCTCCTCCGGTGAGGACTTTATCAATGATGAAGGGACCCTCCCACTTGGGCTTGAGCTTGTCCTTCTTCTTCTCCGGTAGGCGTAGAACGAGTTCACCAACATTATAAGTTTTGGCCCGTACTTCTCTACTTTGATACCTTCGAGCCTACTGCTGATAGAATGCGGAACGGGCTTTTGTGACATCAGCTCCTTCTCCAGGGCATCTAAGTTGTCCTGCCGATCTAGCTCGGCTTCTTTCTCTTCGTACATGCGCACACGAGGTGAGTCATGAATTATATCGCAGGGTAGTACTACCTCTGCGCCGTACACCATAAAAAATGGTGTGTATCCAGTGGTGCGATTTGGCGTGGTCCGCAACCCCCAGAGTACAGAGTCGAGCTCCTCGACCCAGTGCGTATCTGATTCCTTCAAGGATCGCATTAGTCTGGGTTTGATGCTGCTCATAATGAGACCATTTGCCCATTTGACTTGTCCATTTGTTTGGGGGTGATAGACAGAGGCGTAATCGAGCTTGATGCCCATATTGCCGCACCAGGTTTTCACCTCATCGGTTGTGAAATTTGAGCCATTGTCAGTGATGATGCTGTGGGGGACACCATAACGGTGCACAACCCCTGATATGAAGTCTATCACTGGTCCGGATTCTGCCGTTTTAACTGGTTTGGCTTCGATCCATTTGGTGAACTTATCCACCATGACCAATAAGTATTTTTTTCTTATGGATTCCCCCCTTAAGAGGTCCGACCATATCAAGCCCCCAGACCACAAAGGGCCAAGTTATGGGGATTGTTTGGAGAGCGGTAGGGGGCATATGGCTCTGATTGGCGAAGAGTTGGCAACCGACGCAATGTTGGACAAGGTCCTGTGCATCTGCCCGGGCTGTCGGCCAGTAAAAACCTATACAGAAGGCCTTGCTTACAAGTGCCCGAGCTGCGGCGTGGTGCCCGCCGAGTCCGGCATGGATTTCAGCCAAGAGCTGCCATCCTTCCTCTTCGGAGATGCATCTTTGGAGCACTCCGGTGGCGCTTTTCTTATAAAGCTCTCCCTCATGGACTTTGTAGGCCTTGGAACGCCGCACAATACAACGTGCCTCATTTTGGTCCTCGGGGAGCTCTTGCCTATTTAGGTAGGCTAAGAAGGGCTTGGTCCACGGGGCGATGACAGCCATGATTTCGTGGGCTGAATGTGTTATTTTGGTGGCAGAGCCTCCGATTACGTCGGATGGTTCGGAAGCTGGGGTTGTATTCGGAGCCGGACAGGTATTGCCGGTCTCCCCTTCCCATACCACGGATGGCTTGAACAACCTTTCCAAGAAGATATTAGGTGGCACGGGGTCATGTTTAGCGCCGATGCGTGCGAGGATATCAGCCGCTTGATTTTTTTCTCGGACCACATGGTGGAATTCGAGCCCCTCGAACCGAGCTGACATTTTAATGACGACATTACGGTAGGCCACCATTTTCAGATCCTTTGCATCAAAGTCTCCATTTATCTGTGATATTGCGAGGTTCGAGTCCCCGCGCACTTCTAGGCGTTGAATGCCCATGCAGGCTGCCATCCGAAGACCATGCAACAGAGCCTCATATCCGGCTGCATTGTTGGAGTCTGTGTATAATATTTGGGGTACGTATTGGACCGTGTCTACGGTGGGGGATGTTAGGACAACACCTGCTCCCAATCCGGCTAGCATTTTAGAGCCGTCGAAGTGCATGATCCAATTGGAGTATGCGCCATACTCTTTAGGGAGTTCGGCTTCTGTCCATTCGGCGACAAAGTCAGCCAGTACTTGCGACTTAATGGCTCACCGTGGTTTGTATGTTATGTAGAACGGAAGGAGCTCAATAGCCCATTTAGCAATCCGGCCCGTGGCATCGCGGTTATTTATTATGTCATTGAGTGGTACTTCGGAGGCCACCTTAATCGAACACTCTTGAAAGTAGTGTCGTAGCTTCCGGGATGCCATGAATACTGCGTATGCTATCTTTTGATAGTGTGGGTACCTGGATTTGCATGGAGTGAGGACAGTGGACACGTAATATACCGGCTTTTGGAGCGGGAACTTGTGTCCGTCCGCTTCTCGTTCGACAATGAGCACTGCGCTTACAACCTCGTGTGTGTGGCTATATATAATAGCATAGGTTCGCCAGTATTTGGCGCGGTCAGGATCGGATTGTTGGCCAAGAGGGCCTTTATTTCTTCCAGTCCGGCGGTGGCCGCATCCGTCCACTCAAAGTGTTCGGTGCGTCAAAGAAGGCGGTAAAGAGGTAGTGCCTTTTCTCCTAATCGGGAGATAAAGCGGCTTAAGGCAGCCACACATCCAGTTAATTTCTGGATCTGCTTGAGGTCTGTTGGGGTAGCCAACTATGACAGAGCTCGAAGTTTTGCGGGATTTGCTTCAATTCCTCTATTGGAGACGATGAAGCCGAGCAACTTCCCGGAAGGTATGCCAAAGACACATTTTTCCGGGTTGAGCTTGATGTCGTATGTTCGGAGGTTGTCGAACGTGAGCCTCAAGTCATCTATCAAAGTTTCGACGTGTATTGTTTTGATGACCACATCGTCCATGTATTCCTCCACTATTTTGCCAATTTGTTTTTCCAGGCATGTCTGAATCATGCGTTGATAGGTTGCGCCGGCATTTTTTAGCCCAAAAGGCATGGTATTGAAACAGAAGGGGCCGTATGGTGTGATGAAGGCCGTTGCGGCTTGGTCGGACTCCGCCATATTGATCTGATGGTATCCGGAGTATGCATCAAGGAAACACAGTGAGTCGTGTCCTGCGGTAGCATAGATAATTTGATCAATGCGGGGGAGGGGGAAGGGATCCTTAGGGCAAGCCTTATTGAGGTCCTTGAAATCGACACATAGGCACCAGGATTTGTCCTTGTTTGGTACCATCACCAGGTTTGCTAGCCAATCCGGATGTTTTATATCTCTAATGAATCCGGCCTCGAGTAACTTAGCTAGCTCTTCTCCCATTGCTTGCCGTTTAGGCTCTGAGAAGCGCCTAAGAGTCTGCTTGACCGGCTTATATCCCTTCAGTATATTTAAGCTGTGTTCGGCCAGTCTGCGTGGGATGCCTGGCATGTCTGAAGGATGCCAGGCAAAAATGTCCCAATTCTCATGCAAGAAATCTCGCAGTGCGTCATCTATTGTGGGGTTCAGCTGTGTCCCAATGGAAGCTGTTTTGTGGGGTCCGTTGGGTGGACCTGGAATTTGACTATCTCGTCCGCTGGTTTGAAAGAGGTGGACTTGGGATACTTGTCGAGTATCACGTCGTCTCTGTCCATTGTGGCGCGCAGCGTGGTTAGTTCTTCGGCTGCGAGGGCTTCGGATAATGCCTCCAGGGCCAGTGCGGCGGTTTTATTTTCGGCTCGGAGTGCGACGTCCGCATCACTAGCTAGAGTGATGATTCCATTGGGTCCGGGCATTTGGAGCTTCATGTACCCGTAATGGGGTATAGCTTGAAAGCTTGCGAATGCGTCCCGTCCTAAAAGGGCGTGATATCCGCTGCTAAACGAGGCCACTTGGAATGTGATTTCTTCGGACCTGTAGTTTTCCGGCGTGCCGAATACCACATCCAATGTGATTTTTCCCGTACATCGTGCCTCCCTACTAGGATGATCCCCCTGAAGGTTGTGCTGCTTCGCTCAATGCGGCTCTTGTCAATTTCCATCTTGTTGAGGGTTTCCTCGTAGATGAGGTTTAATCCGCTTCCGCCGTCCATGAGCACTTTAGTGAGCCGGAAGCCGTCCATGATTGGACTAAGGACCAAAGCGGCGGGTGCCCGAACTGTTCGAAATTGAGGTTCGTCACTGGCATTGAAAGTTATAGCCATGTCGTTCCACGGATTTATTGTTGCCACATGGCAAACTTCGGCGAGGCTACGGAGAGCTCGCTTGCGCCTATTATTTGAGGCGAAAGTCTCAAAGACTGTCAGTACCGCATTGTTGTTCTCGGCGGGATGTTGTTCTGCAGTATGGTTGATGAGGAGATCCTCGCCGCTCTTCGCAACCTGCCGGAGCATCCAACATGCTCTAAGGCTATGTGTTGATATGGTATCTGGTGTGCTGTGAATTTTGCATGGCCCATTGAGCCATTCCTCCAATACGGTTCCCCGCCCTGCAGCTGGCCTTGTTTTTTTGGTAATTGAATCGGGTGACTTGCGAGAGTTTACCATTTTAGTTCGGACGAAGGGTTTATTGAGGGCCGGATTATCCCAGAAGTTTGTTTGGGTTTTCCAAGCGCTTTCCATCGCGCAGTAATTCTGTACTATGGCCGCTAAGTCAGCAAAGTGTACTATGTCACGGCGACTTATAGCGTTGAGGATCCCCTTGTCCGTGCAATTTTTTCAAAAGAATGAGATTGCGTCTTCCTCGCGACAGTCCTTGACCTTGTTTATCACAAGGAGGAATCTGGCCTAGTAGTGATGTACTGTCTCTTGGGGCTCTTGTCTGATGTGGGAAAGATTGCTTAAATCTGGGTGGGTGGGCGGATTTAAGTCCGAACTCTGACCCGATCTGAGACCCAGGGGCAGAGGAGCTTCCGGGCTTGGTGGCTCGGGCTCCGGGATGTTGCCCAATTTTTCCTGCCCGCCGCCTGATTGTAAGTTCGGGGTTTGGGTCATGTCCTCCCGCGAATGGGTATCCGGCTCGGAGAGCTCGGAAATCCAGACATAGTTTGTCCTCAAAATAGAGGGGTAATCCATGTGTTTCTCTTCCACTACCGGTATCTCATGGGTGACCGGTGGAGAGTTAATCTCCCTTTGGTCGGGTTTAAGCCCAATCCGATCATAGTCTATAGCGACTCCCAGGGCGGCGATGCGATCCAAGATCTCATTAAGGGAGGAGAGCTCCATTGGATCCATCTGTTCAGCGAGTTCCGAATTGACGTGGAGGCTATTTTTGATGACCTGAGAAGTCATCATTGGTGCGACAGCCGATCGGGCGGTCATGACGAAGCCGCCTATTCGGAGAGTTTGGCCTAGAGCTAGGGCTCCCCCAGAGGTGATGTTGTCCTTGACAACGAGACGAGCCATCAAGCCTTATTCCGACGACACAGTGGAACTCTCAATGAAAGCACCAATTCGGTGTCAAAACCGGCGGATCTCGAGTAGGGGGTCCCAAACTGTGTTCTAAGGCTAATGGTAGCAAGAGGCTAGGGACACGATGTTTACCCAGGTTCGGGCCCTCTCGATGGAGGTAATACCCTACTTCCTGCTTGATTGATCTTGATGATATGAGTATTACAAGAGTTGATCTACCACGAGATCGTAGAGGCTAAACCCTAGAAGCTAGCCTATGATTATGATTGTTGTTCTTGTCCTACGGACTAAACCCTCCGGTTTATATAGACATCGAAGGGGGCTAGGGTTACACAGAGTCAGTTACAGAGAAGGAGATCCACATATCCGAATCGCCAAGCTTGCCTTCCACACCAAGGAGAGTCCTATCTGGACACGGGACGAAGTCTTCAATCTTGTATCTTCATAGTCCAACAGTCCGGCCAAAGTATATAGTCCGGCTGTCCGGATACCCCCTATTCCAGGACTCCCTCACCCCCCTATCCCCGTATATAAAGGAGCAAGGGGGGAGGCCGGCCGACCCCTATAGGGCGCGCCCCAAGTAGGATTCCTACTAGGAATCCTATTCCTAGTAGGTTTCCAACTTGGGGAAGGGAAGGGGAAGGAAGGAGAGGGAGCGAGGGAAGGCAAGGGGGCGCCCCCCTTCCTTGCCCTATTCGGACTCAGGGGGAGGGGGCGCACGGCCTGCCCAGGCCGGCCCCTCTCTCTCTCCACTAGGGCCCATCGAGGCCCATTAGTTCCCCGGGGGGTTCCGGTAACCCCCCGGCACTCCGGTTTTATCCGGAACTTCTCCGGAACACTTCTGGTGTCCGAATATAGTCGTCCAATATATCAATATTTATGTCTCGACCATTTCAAGACTCCTCTTCATGTACGTGGTCACATCAGGGACTCCGAACAATCTTCGATACAACATATCACATAAACTCATAATACCAATCGTCATCAAACGTTAAGCGTGCGGACCCTACGGGTTTGAGAACTATGTAGACATGACCGAGACACGTCTCCGGTCAATAACCAATAGCGGAACATGGATGCTCATATTGGTTCCTACATATTCTAGGAAGATCTTTATCGGTCAAACCGCATAACAACATACGTTGTTCCCTTTGTCATCGGTATGTTACTTTCCCGAGATTCGATCGTCGGTATCTCAATACCTAGTTCAATCTCGTTACCGACAAGTCTCTTTACTCGTTCTGTAATACTTCATCCCGCAACTAACTCATTAGTCACAATGCTTGCAAGGCTTATAGTGATGAGTATTACCTAGAGGGCCCAGAGATACCTCTCCGAAATACAGAGTGACAAATCCTAATCTCGATCTATGCCAACCCAACAAACACCTTCAGAGACACCTGTAGAGCACCTTTATAATTACCTTTTTACGTTGTGACATTTGGTAGCACACAAAGTGTTCCTCCGGTATTCGGGAGTTGCATAATCTCATAGTCTGAGGAACTTGTACAAGTCATGAAGAAAGCAGTAGCAATGAAACTAACACGATCATAATGCTAAGCTAATAGATGGGTCATGTCCATCACATCATTCTCCTAATGATGTGATCCCGTTCACCAAATGACAACACATGTCTATGGTCAGGAAACATAACCATGTTTGATTAACGAGCTAGTCAAGTAGAGGCATACTAGGGACTATATGTTTTGTCTATGTATTCACACATGTACTAAGTTTCCGCTTAATACAATTCTAGCATGAATAATAAATATTTATCATGAATTAAGGAAATAAATAATAACTTTTTTATTGCCTCTAGGGCATATTTCCTTCAGTCTCCCACTTGCACTAGAGTCAATAATTTAGATTACATAGTAATGATTCTAACACCCATGGAGCTTTGGTGCTGATCATGTTTTGCTCGTGGAAGAGGCTTATTCAACGGGTCTACAACATTCAGATTCGTGTGTATTTTGCAAATCTCTATGTCCCCTTCCGACACTTGATGACAGATGGAATTGAAGCGTCTCTTGATGTGCTTGGTTCTCTTGTGAAATCTGGATTCCTTTGCCAAGGCAATTGCACGGGTATTGTCACAAAAGATTTTCGTTGGACGCGATGAACTAGGTATGATACCTAGATCGGATATGAAGTCCTTCATCCAAACTCCTTCATTTGCTGCTTCCGAAGCAGCAATGTACTTTGCTTCACACGTAGATCCCGCCACTATGCTCTGCTTGGAACTGCACCAACTGACAGCTCCTCCATTCAATAAAAATACGTATCCGGTTTATGACTTAGAGTCATCCAGATCAGTGTCAAAGCTTGCATCGACGTAACCATTTACAACGAGCTCTTTTTCACCTCCATAAATGAGAAACATATCCTTAGTCCTTTTTAGGTATTTCAGGATGTTTTTTTACCGCTACCGAGTGCTCCACTCTGGGATTACTTTGGTACCTCTAGGGCTGCAAACGAGTCGAGCTCGAGCGAGTTGGAGTTGGCTTAGCTCAACTCATAAGAAAATTCGAGCGAGCTCAAACTAAGTGAAGCTCATGATCGAGCTGTAGAACATGACTCATGCTCAGCTTATAACGATCTCGAGTCGATCTCAAGCTAGTTTCGAGCTAAATGAGATGGTAAAAATTATAAATATATGGATGAAAAACAAAAAATTATGGCGAATATGCTGGGAACCTTTGCCAAAAAATATAGGGTATTTAACAGATAGTCGACCACATGCCATATTAGGCCTAAATCTTCTCTGCACTTAATTAAATTTCCATGTTCGTTGGTAAATAAAATGGAGAAAAATTATGGACAACATATATGGTAATAAATTATCTTATTTCCATTTAATATATGGCATGATCATTTAACATAATGATATTCTGTCGAGCTATCAAGCTAAAATTGAGCGAGCCAACATTGGCTCAAGATCGGCTCGTTTCTCGGTCGATCTACATAAAGTGTTCAAACTCAGCTCGTTTCTTTTCGAGTCGATCTCGAGTCGAGTCAAAAAACAAGTCGATCTCGAGCGGCTCACGAGCCTCGAGCTTTTCTTGCAGCCCTAGGTACCTCCCTGCTATGCTTATAGAAAGACATACATCGGGTCTGGTACATAGCATTGCATATGTGATACAACCTATGGCTGAAGCATAGGGAATGACTTTCATTTTCTCTCTATCTTCTGCGGTGGTCGGGCTTTGAGTCTGACTCAACTTCACACCTTGTAACGCAGGCAAGAACCCTTTCTTTGACTGATCCATTTTGAACTTCTTCAAAACTTTATCAAGGTATGTGCTTTGTGAAAGTCCAATTAAGCGTCTTGATCTATCTCTATAGATCTTGATGCCCAATATGTAAGCACCTGCTCCAAGGTCTTTCATAGAAAAACTCTTATTCAGGCATCCCTTTATGCCATCCAGAAATTCTATATCATTTCCAATCAAAAATATGTCATCTACATATAAGATTAGAAATGCTACAGAGCTCCCACTCACTTTCTTGTAAATCCATGCTTCTCCAAAAGTCTGTATGAAACCATATGCTTTGATCACACTATCAAAGCATTTATTCCAACTCCGAGAGGCTTGCACCAGTCCATAAATGGATTGCTAGAGCTTGCACACTTTGTTAGCACCCTTTGGATCGACAAAACCTTCCGGTTGCATCATATACAACTCTTCTTCCAGAAATCCATTTAGGAATGCAGTTTTGACATCCATTTGCCAAATTTCATAATCATAAAATGCAACAATTGCTAATATTGTTCGGACAGACTTAACCATCGCTACGGGTGAGAAAGTCAAATCGTAGTCAACTCCTTGAACTTGTCGAAAACCTTTCGCAACAAGTCGAGCTTTGTAAACAGTAACATTACCGTCTGCGTCGGTCTTCTTCTTAAAGATCCATTTATTTTCTATGGCTTGCCGATCATCGGGCAAGTCCACCAAAGTCCACACTTTGTTCTCATACATGGACCCCATCTCAGATTTCATGGCCTCAAGCCATTTCGCGAAATCTAGGCTCATCATCGCTTCCTCATAGTTCGTAGATTCATCATGGTCTAGTAACATGACTTCTAGAACAGGATTACCGTACCACTCTGGTGCGGATCTTACTCTGGAAGACCTACGAGATTTGGTAGTAACTTGATCTGAAGCTTCATGATCATCATCATTAGCTTCCTCACTAATTGGTGTAGGAATCACTGGAACTGATTTCTGTGTTGAACTACTTTCCAATAAGGGAGAAGGTACAGTTACCTCATCAAGTTCCACTTTCCTCCCACTCACTTCTTTCGAGAGAAACTCCTTCTCTTGAAAGGATCCATTCTTAGCAACAAAGATTTTTCCTTCGGATCTGTGATAGAAGGTGTACCCAACAATTTCCTTTGGGTGTCCTATGAAGATGCACTTCTCCGATTTGGGTTCAAGCTTATCAGGTTGAAGCTTTTTCACATAAGCATCGCAACCCCAGACTTTAGGAAATGACAACTTTGGTTTCTTGCCAAACCACAGTTCATAAGGCGTCGTCTCAACGGATTTTGAAGGTGCCCTATTTAAAGTGAATGCAGCCATCTCTAAAGCATAACCCCAAAATGATAGTGGTAAATCAGTAAGAGACATCATAGATCGCGCCATATCTAATAAAGTATGGTTACGACATTCGGACACAGCATTTCGCTCTGGTGTTCCAGGTGGCGTTAATTGTGAAACTATCCCATGTTGTTTCAAATGAGGACCAAACTCATAACTCAAATATTCTCCTCCATGATCAGATCGTAGAAACTTTATTTTCTTGTTACGATGATTTTCCACTTCACTCTGAAATTCTTTGAACTTTTCAAATGTTTCAGACTTATGCTTCATTAAGTAGATATAACTATATCTGCTCAAATCATCTGTGAAAGTAAGAAAAAAACGATACCCACCACGAGCCTCAATACTCATTGGTTTGCATACATCGGTATGTATTATTTCCAACAAGTCAGTAGCTCGTTCCATTGTTCCGGAGAACGGAGTCTTAGTCATCTTGCCCATAAGGCACGATTCGCAAGCACCAAGTGATTCATAATCAAGTGATTCCAAAAGTCTATCAGCATGGAGTTTCTTCATGTGCTTTACACTGATATGACCGAAACGACAGTGCCACAAATAAGTTGCACTATCATTATTAAACTTCAAACTTTTGGCTTCAACACTATGAATATGTGTATCACTACCCTCGAGATTCAACAAAAATAGACCACTCAACAGGGGTGCATGACCATAAAAGATATTACTCATATAAATAGAACAACCATTATTCTCTGATTTAAATGAATAACCGTCTCGCATTAAACAAGATCCAAATATAATGTTCATGATCAACGCTGGCACCAAATAACAATTATGCAGGTCTAAAACTAATCCCGATGGTAGATGTAGAGGTAGCATGCCGACCGCGATCACATCGACTTTGGAACCATTTCCCGCGCGCATCGTCACCTTGTCCTTAGCCAATCTTCGCTTAATCCGTAGCCCCTGTTTGGAGTTGCAAATATGAGCAACAGAACCAGTATCAAATACCCAGGCGCTACTGCGAGCATTAGTTAAGTACACATCAATAACATGTATATCAAATATACATTTCACTTTGCCATCCTTCTTACCGCCAAATACTTGGGGCAGTTCCACTTCCAGTGACCAGTCCTTTTGCAGTAGAAGCACTCAGTTTCAGGGTTAGGTCTAGACTTGGGTTTCTTCTCTTGAGCAACAACCTTTTTGCCGTTCTTCTTGAAGTTCCCCTTCTTCCCTTTGCCCTTTTTCTTGAAACTAGTGGTCTTATTGACCATCAACACTTGATGCTCCTTTTTGATTTCTACCCCCGCGGCCTTTAGCATCGCGAAGAGCTCGGGAATAGTCTTGTTCATCCCTTGCAAACTATAGTTCATCATGAAGCTTTTGTAGCTTGGTGGCAGTGATGGAAGAACTCTGTCAATGACACTATCATCAGGAAGATTCTCTCCCAGTTGAGTCAAGTGGTTGTGACACCCAGACATTTTGAGTGTGTGTTCACTGACAGAGTTATTCTCTGCCATTTTGTAGCTGTAAAACTTGTTGGAGACTTCATATCTCTCAACTCAGGCATTTGCTTGAAATATTAACTTCAACTCTTGGAACATCTCATATGCTTCATGACGTTCAAAACGTCTTTGAAGTCCTGATTCTAAGCCGTAAAGCATGGCACACTGAACTATCGAGTAGTCATCAGCTTTGCTCTGCCAGATGTTCTTAACGTCATAAGTAGCATCTATAGCAGGCCTGGCACCTAGCGGTGCTTCCAGGACGTAATTCTTCTATGCAGCAATGAGGATATTCCTCAAGTTACGGACCCATTCCGTGTAGTTGCTACCATCATCTTTCAACTTAGCATTCTCTAGGAATGCATTAAAATTCAATGGAACGGTATGATGTCTACTAGGAAACCTTCTCCTTGTAGATGTTGTTGGGCCTCCAAGTGCAGAGGTTTGTAGGACAATAGCAAATTTCCCTCAAATGGATGGCCTAAAGTTTATCAATCCGTGGGAGGCGTAGGATGAAGATGGTCTCTCTCAAACAACCCTGCAACCAAATAACAAAGAGTCTCTTGTGTCCCCAACACACCCAATACAATGGTAAATTGTATAGGTACACTAGTTCGGCGAAGAGATGGTGCAATATGGATGGTAGATATAGGTTTTTGTAATCTGAAATTATAAAAACAGCAAGGTAACTAATGATAAAAGTGAGCACAAACGGTATTGCAATGCTAGGAAACAAGGCCTAGGGTTCATACTTTCACTAGTGCAAGTTCTCTCAACAATAATAACATAACTGGATCATATAACTATCCCTCAACATGCAACAAAGAGTCACTCCAAAGTCACTAATAGCGAACAACAAACGAAGAGATTATGGTAGGGTATGAAATCACCTCAAAGTTATCCTTTCTGATTGATCTATTCAAGAGTTCGTAGTAAAATAACACGAAGCTATTCTTTTCATTCGATCTATCGTAGAGTTCGTACTAGAATAACACCTTAAGACACAAATCAACCAAAACCCTAATGTCACCTAGATACTCCAATGTCACCTCAAGTATCCGTGGGCATGATTATACGATATGCATCACACAATCTCAGATTCATCTATTCAACCAACACAAAGTACTTCCAAGAGTGCCCCAAAGTTTCTATTGAAGAGTCAAGACGCAAACGTGTGCCAACCCCTATGCATAAGTTCGCAAGGTCATTGAACCTGCAAGTTGATCACCAAAACGTACATCAAGTAGATCATGTGAATATCCCATTGTCACCACAGATAAGCACATGCAAGACATACATCAAGTGTCGTGGAATTGTCACGATAGATGTCCTAGTGTGAGGACTTAGTCGTGAGGCCAAAGCATCTATGTGGTAGCTTGAGAGGGGTTGGTTGGGATGAGAGACGCGAGGCGGATCAACACACAAGACAAGGATTTAGACAGCTTCGGGCCCCGGAAACATCATCCAGTAATAACCCTACATGCTATTTGTGGCTAGGTCTCATTATGCTCATGAGGGAGGACGCCGTAGTCTGGCTCTCCTCTAGTTGTGTCTAGCCTTAACGATTATCTTCTTGCTCTCTTGGGGTGCCCTTCCCCTCCTTATATAAGTTGAAGGGGCGGGTTACATGTGGAGTCCTATTAGGATTAGGACTAGTCTATTACAAGTGGAGTCCTAGTCTTGCTTCCTTTGTAAAGGAATATTCCTTACGCTTTCCTCTTAAGCCGACCCATCATAACATAAGCCGGCCTTCTGGACCTTGGGCCTAGTCTTCTATCTGACCCGCCATCAGAACCATTAATGTGTCGCCAGGCTCGTGAGTCGTCAGACCAGTGAGCCGCTAGACTCGCCAGTCGCCAATCCTCCGGCGGGTTACCAATGAAACGCTAAGTCCGGCTGGGTCATACCGCGGGGTATATCCCCGACATTAGCCCCCAGTTTAATTTGGATTTATCCATGTTAAACTGATCCTGTAAAATAAACACAAGAACAAACTTGATAGGTTGTGCTCCGGGTTAAATATTTTCCTGAACCTACACTTGATCATCCTTAAGTCCTTGTCATTTCCTCCTGGATGCATGCTCAAGATCTTATAGCAAATTTCCTTTAACAGATATGTTCAAACTTTTCCAATGCAAAAAACCCACGCACTTCTTCTGAAAAATCCGGGTTAACAGGCCAGCTTCAGAATCGATTTGCTAATATTGGTCTCTTGGAGAAAAATATTATAAGAAATAACCCATTTGAGTCGGACTTCAATGCTCTGACTTTGATAATAATATTAGTCTTTGAAATGTTCAACTGATATTCAGTGGGCTTTAAAGATGTAGATCTTGCCGATTTATGATTGCCAAAAATTGCCGGGTTATAAATAAATGATACCGAGTCACAATTGTTACCGACGCCGGGTCATAATTATTGGTGACCACCGGGTCATGATTGTTGCAGACATCGGGTGAATCTGGTCTGCTCAAAACTGAGAATTTAAAGATTTTTCTCCCTTATATGTATATCACCTATAGCCCCCAAGTGCCGGGTTGTCATGCTTGTATCAACCTGGGACTTGTAATTGCCTCATGCTCATAAAAAACATCAACAAGTGTAGCCCCCAAGGGCCGGGTCATTATGCAACAATGAGCAGGGACTTTTGTATATAATTTATTGATAATAACATCATATGACATGATCTCCACCATGGGGCTTGAACCCACGTCCATAAGGTTAAGAGCTTTGTACTCTACCAACTGAGTAGTGGATCTTTCAGTATAATAGACTGAGGCTTGTGTACCTTGAATTTTTGACAGGAGAAATTGGTACCCCCCAAGGGCCGGATCATTATAATGGGATGAGTCGGGTCTTCAATAAGTTGATCAAAAAATGACCTTGCATTAGCCCCCAAGTGCAATGGTGCATGCTGGCAGTGACATGGGACTTGCATATTTGATAGAATCTCAATTTGAATAACGTAGCTCCCAAGTGCCGGGTCGCAAGCCCGCAGCTACTCGGGACTACTCCATCCATTGTAGAATAAATCATGTCTATTGATAAAATAATAGCCATTGCGCCAAAGCGACTTTGAATACCTTATCTATTGGCAAGTAAATCCGGAGTTTAAATACCCGGCGGCTCTTGGTCAATGGCAATTTAATACGCCTCAATTGTAAGCCGGAATTTTTAAAACTCGGCGGCTTGTAGCCTTTGAGAAAATCCAGAATGGATAACCATTTTGAAGCATCAATTTTAATGATGAGCTTGGACTTAAGCATTTATATAAGTCATAGTTTTACAAATCCTGCATAGAGTTTAAACAACATATGCCCTTGCAACATAAAGTCCATAGCTAGGGCCGGCTTAAATATAATCATGTATAAACAATATCATACCTGTGATATTGAATCGTACTGCTGGCTTATGATACCCGTGCAGTAAGGGTGATAACCCAATCTTTAGAAGCCAAAACTTCCAAGTGTTTTATAATTCTCATATGCTGGCGACTTATCATCCAAAGTTAAGCCGGGTTAATTAGAAACCACACATATATGCTTCAGATATGAGCAAAAAGTATCAAAATAAACCTAAAAGGCCGTTTCAAAAAACTTAAGGCAAAAAAGAGAAAAGCGAGGCTTCTGATTCGAATACAATCAGTAAGCCGGACCAAAAGGGGTTGAGCTATGATTCGAATACGACCAGGAAGCCCGCTAGTGGGTTTGTCATTGCACCGATCAAGAGGGTACCGACAACTATGTTCTCTTTGGTTCGAATACGACCTATGTTTGAATAGGAAGCCCCCAAATGACCTTGAGATTTTTTTAACGACTCTGATTCGAATACGATCATAGTCAGACCAAAAGGGGTTAAGCTATGATTCGAATACGATCAAGAAGCCCCCTTGTGGTTTTGGCATTGCGCCGATCAAGAGGGTACCGACAGCTATGTTCTCTTTGGTTCGAATACGACCTATGTTTGAATAGGAAGCCCCCAAATGACCTTGAGACTTTTTAACGACTCTGATTCGAATATGACCAGTAAAGTCGGACCAAAAGGGGTTAAGCTAGATTCGAATACATCAGCCCCCAATGGTCTTGGAAGCAGGGTACCTATGTTTGAGTGTGCTTTGCAACAGACTCTCTTTGGTCCCTTTAAGTTTTCCTGAGAACTTGAACCTTGCGAGAGATAAATTCTTTTTGAACCGGAACTTTAAACCGGTTTGAGAGCTTCAGAGCTTTGTGGGAGATAAGGTTCCCTTGAACTGGATTTTGAACCGGAATCCTTCTCTTTAAGCCGGAAATTTTCTGACGACCTTTAAATTTTTATCAATATGGCAGTAGCCTCCGGGATCGGGTTATCTTTCCCTCCAAAGTCCTAGTTTTCTTGAATCTGTCTTTAAACTGGCAATCATTTACTGAGTCATGTGATCGTAGCCCCCAAGTCTTAAGGCGACTTGAAGAGTTGTCTTGAGATTCTCCATATTTGACCGTGATATAAACCGGTATGAGTCATTCAACAGCTCAGTAATATAATAGCCCCTTTTGCAGTAGACAACTTGCCCTGCATTAAAGAACTTGCAAGCCGGCGTAATTGCTCTTTTAAAGAAAGCAATATGTAATATAAAAATATATTGGATGGATTTCACCTGATACGTCAGGCCAGTAGTTATCCGCCGCGGAGTTGATGATCACCACGGTGAAGCTGAAATCAATCACGGGTGAGCCAGCCACGACATTGTAAGCCAGCACAGATGGGAGGGTCAATCGCGTTGTGTTGATGTAGACTGGGCCGCAGGGACGGCGACTTGCACACATCTGTGGAGCAGCGAGCGGACGCAGTCCCGGTGATTCGACGTAGAGCGAGTCGTACGGGCGGCGACTTGCACACGCTTCGTATCCGTGGCATGAAAGCACTTTTATAATGATCAATTGTCCTGCATAAGATATATTATGGGCAAGAGTAATTGTTCCTGGATGAATGATATGTACTTAAAAATAAACAGGAAGAATAGAACTTGATATTTTCACCGATGAACGCGGACACTGATCCTGGATTACGCTGAGTACTAGCACTATCAGTATGAAATCATCTGTACTGGTGCTAGTACGTGACTACTGGATGCCTTTGATGTTCGTATGGTGACACACAACATATGAGGGAGCCAATCCATTGAGCCTTGGAACTCAAGCAGATTACTTAATGGTACTTGGTCACGTGGCCTCCTAATTTTAATTTGGTAATTGGTCCAGGTGATGTTGCCCTCCACTTCCTTTCTCGGAATTGTTGCGTCAGGTTCAATTCGCCACATGCATGGGTGGCAGCTTGACTCTTCATTATTTTAGTATTGCATGTTCCTTTGTTTTGATCGCATCAAGCCGTTGCATGAGGAATCAACAACCGCTTTGAGAGTCGTCTTAAGTACTCCTCCTCGGCGGCTCTGCTGCCCTTGCGGTAATGGTTGGTGTTTATGCCATGGTCTGACGCTATACCATCGGGGTGGCTTCTGTAGCTCGTGAGTGGCATTCGGTAGTTGCACTCGTTGTCTTCTTCGGCGGCTCCGTGTTGAACCGAATGTCCACGACATGCTTCTTTTCGTAGATCATTAATAGAATCTTGATGCTGCTCTAGCACTCTAAGCTTTCAATCAATGTCATTGCTAATCTTTGTATCATCCATAACAACATTTTTCAGATCATCCGTAGATTCTTGATGCTGCTCTGGCACTCCATGTTTTGAGACATCAACAACTGTATATTTCACTCCATCACTTCTCGTTCCTTCCGGATCTCCAGTGACATGTGCAGGCTGTCTTCCATAATTTATGGCCTCCTGTAGCTGGAGTAGCAAGCGCACACAACCAGGCCCGGTTTGAAGCGATCGTAGCTGGCTTGAGGTGCCCCACGACAGCAGCGGGTCGACAAGCCCCCACGGCTCGGCGTGTGGCAGTAGAGGCGGACCACAACAATGACTTGAAATGGGGCCAGGAAGGCGAGGAGCGACGGCTCGGGGCGACTCAAGGCAGCAGGTGAGTAGCGGCGGGCGTCTTGGCCCGACTGCTGCATTTGAGGCGGATGGGCGGCTCAGCTACGAGCGACTAAGAGACCGCGCCGACTTGGCGACGGAGGTTCGGTTATAGTGAGGCAGAGCCGCTTGGCAGCTCGGGGACAGGCGGGCGAGGCGCTATGGCCGATGGCGGGTCGGAGCTTGCGGGCAAGCGGCGATACAGGCGGGTCAGCAAGCTTCGGCGAGGGCCGGCCCGCAGAGGCAGAGGCGGGATCCATCAGAGGCAGGCCCACTCTCCTCCTTCCTCTCCCTCCCTCCTCCCTTCCTCCTCCCCTCCTCGCCTCGGCAGGCCCGCTCTCAGCCCTGCCCCGTTGGCCAGCGTCCGGTCGCACTCCTCTTCGCGTGCAGATGCTCTCCCTCTCCCTTCCCCCGTCTCCCTGCGGGTGGGGTTCTCCCCTCCTTCCCCTCCGCTGCCGATGCTTGGATCTCGTTTTTGGGCCCTTGTGTCTGATGAGGAGGATGCGCGGTCGTTGGCCTCCTCCCCCTGCGGTGTGGTGCCCTGCTCTAGGGGGGCGGGGGTGGCCTGCGCCGCTCCTCGCCTTCGCAAGTTCGCTCCTGGGGGACGGGGCCGGCCAGTGGTTGTGTCTCCGCCGGTCGACGGCTGGATCCGGATCTCGCGGCGTCGGCGTAAATCTGGTAAGTTTGCTGTTGCGTCTCCTGATCCTGGTGTCTTGGGTTGTGCTCCTGATGGGAAGCTTGGAGGCTCTCCATCTCCCTCTCCGGCTTCGTCTACGGTGGCCTCGTCGCCGGTGGCGGCGACGGCGGGGTCGTTGGTGGCTTCGTGTAACCTAGATCTAGATCTTTGTGCGGTGTCCTCCGGACCGCGGGCCAACTCCTCGTGTGGGCTTGCTGGGCCTGGCGGGGTGGTGCTGGCTAGTGGGCCTTCCTCCCCTCCCACCCTCTCTTCTGTGGTCGATTTCCCCCCTCTCGTTTCGTCTGGCCCAGTTGGGCCCACTGCCCGGCTGCCTGCTCCTCATCCTCCTTCGGCCCATTTGGCTAGTCGGGCCCAGGTGGGCACGGCTCCCTCGGGCTATTGATGGATTCCACGCGGTTCTCTCCCCCCTGCTAGGGTTTCCTGCTTCCGCTTCTGATCTGCGCCGCCACCGTCTTCCCATCCGCCGCATCATTAGATCTCCCCCACCCCCACCCCTCCTTCTTCCTTTTGCTGCGGTGATCTCCATGGACAAATCTAGGGGTTCTTCCTGCGAGGCGCTCTCTGGCAGTAAGCGGCGCCGCGAGGACTCCCCTGCCTCCCTGGTGGATCTGGAGCTCGAGGCTTCGCTCCGCTCCAAGCTGGAGTCGGAGCAGGCGGCGCGCGAGCAGGCGGCTCGTGCCCGCGAGGCCTGGGCTTCGGGTCCGGAGCGGGTGCAGCGCTCGGAGAGGGACGGTGTGACTGGATCCGGTCCGCAGGGCTTTGGATCTGGTCCTTCTCCTTCTCCAGTGCTGGATCCGTGGGAGGCGACGATGGCCTCCGGCGGTGGGGTGTCTTCGTCCTCTGCCTCCCTTCCCGTTCAGGGTGCAGGGCGTGGCTCGTCTGCCCCGTCGCGTCCCTTGCCTCCCCCGCCTCCTCGCTCGTTTGGGGCTGGATCTGGTGCTCGTCCGCCGCCTCGGTCCTTCGCGGGGGCGGTGCGTCGGCCGCCTGGTCCGGCCTCGGGGGTGCCCCTTCCTCCGGGAACGGGGGATGGGATTCTTCCTCCTCCCCCGTCGCTGCAGCAACCTCGTCCCTCCTCTACCTCCCACAGCAACCCATCGACGCTCACCTGCTTCGCTTGCCACAGGCCTGGGCACTTCCAGTCTCGCTGCACCAATCCCCCCTTCTGCTTGATTTGTCGCTCTGATGGTCATCTTACGGTCAACTGCATGGCTAGGCAAAAACCTCCCGCGGTCCTCCAGTTCGGCTTGGGACTCCCTGGCTGCGCCTTCTTCACCTTCGATGGTGACCTTCCTGTTCGGGAGGTGGCACCTGCGCTGTCCAATGCGGCGATTGTCTCGGTCAAAGACCAAAAGATTTCGCCCCAAACTCTTCTGGAAGGGCTTCGCATTTGGGATGTGGCTGGATGGGACTGGCAAGTTGTGCAGATGTCTGATTTTGATTTCTCTATGGTGTTCCCCTCCAAAGAATGCTTGCGAATGATTGCTTACTGCACCAGCTTCACCTTGCCTCTCAATCAATTGGTGGTTTCTGTCAAAGCGGCTTCTTACAATGGTACGGCAGTTGGCCCTCTTTCTCAAGTGTGGGTTTTGATCGATGATTTGCCTGCTGGTCTTCGCTCGCCTTCTTTCCTCATGTCCTTTGGGGTTTTGATTGGGAAACCCATTGAGGTGGATGAGGATTCTTTGAACAAGGTTGGTCCTGCTCCGATGAAGGTTTGGTGTGTTGATCCTGAACGGGTGCATGGCTCTATTCATGTTTACCCTTCTCCCAATGGTATTAGGCTTCGGGTGCGGGTGGAGGGGGCGGCGGCTTTCCAAGCCCCACCTCCCCCCCTCCTCCGGCTAATCCCTCGGACAAGCATGACAAGGAGGGGGATGGATCTTTGGGTTGCCCTAATCAGAGTTTTGGGTCTAATCTTCGCTTCACTCAATCTAAATGGGATGGCCTGGCAGACTCTGAACGTGAGTTGTTTCAATCCCAAGCTCCTTTTGGGGATGCTCCTCGTGATGACCCGGTGATCTCCCTTGCTGCTCAGACTGCTCCGATCGCTGACGCTGATTTGCCAAAGGTCCCGCCTTGCTCGGCTACCCCCGTGTCTGGTGCCTGCTCCAATCTTCCTGCTCGCCCACTCTCCCCCACCCGTTCGGGAATTGAAGATCTCCCTATCTCCCCGGCTCACGATATGGTGGAATCCCAGCCCCTCACGAAGAAGAAATCCTCAGTGCGTAAGTTCTCGGCTAAGAGCCGGAACTCGTCGGGCTCGAAGCAATCCATGACGGGGATATGTCGGTGTCTTGATCAAGATCTGGGTTCTATGTCCCGCTCCGGTCCCCATGTTGGTTCTCCTGCTGCGCGGTCGTCTGCTATTCGATCTCCGGTGTCCACGGCCCACAAAGGAAGGCGGGTTGCGCACTCTGGTGGTTCTATCCTGGAAAGGGCGGAGAAGCGGGCTGCGACGAAGGATCTCCCTCCCCCAGGTACCTCCCCAGCCTCTTCTGTCGCTGTTTCTCCTGTTCGGGTGGTTTTACCTTCTATGTCTGATGATCATCTTTTAAATATTATGTCGGACGTGGGTGTGGTGGTTGATTCTTCTGTTGGTTCTCCTAGTTTGCTTCTTGCTATTATTCGGGCTAATGAATTGGCTCAGGCAGCCATTGCTAAAGCCAAAGAGGCTGTTGCCTCGCGGGTCGAGGATGCTGGTTGTGATGCGGGGGTGGCTTCGGGTGCTGGTAGTGGCCAGCCCCTTTCCTGCTTATCCAAGAGGGGCACTAATAAACGTGCTAAATCCTGCATGGCCCCCTGCAGGTCGAACCTCCGCATCAAGAATCTTTCGTATAAATGAGGGCGTTATTCTGGAATATTAGGGGGTTCGGTGCTAGGGGGCGCCGTGACCAACTTAAAGATTTGGTTCGTTCTAATTCTATTGATTTCGTGGGGCTGGTTGAAACTTTCAAGGATTCCTTCTCCCCTAATGAGCTCTCTGCTATTGTGGGTATGGACAGATTTAATTGGCAATTTTTACCTGCTTCGGGCCACTCTGATGGGATCTTGATTGGTTCTAATAAAGATATTTTTGATTTTTTTGCTTTTGACCATGGGTTTTTTTGGGCCAGTGTGGTTCTTTCTCACAAATCTATGAATACCCTCTGTGAGTTTATCATTGTTTATGGGCTGCGGATCACTCTCTGTCGACCCTATTCCTTAATGAACTCTCGATCAAGATTGATTCCTGTAATTTACCGATGGTTATTGGGGGAGACTTTAATCTTCTGCGGTGCCCTCTTGACAAGAATAATGATAATTTCTCTTGGTCTTTAGCTAATGCTTTTAATGACTTCATTAGTGCTAACGCCATCCGTGAGCTTCCTCGGGGGGGAGCCCGCTTTACTTGGTCTAACCATCAGGCTAACCCTATTAGATCCGTGCTTGATCGAATCTTCCTATGTCCCAGGTGGGATTCCTTGTTCCCTAGAACTTCTCTTAACGCCAAATGCATTGTCGGGTCTGATCATACCCCCTTGATTCATGACGACGGTTCCATTTGCACTAGACCTCCGGCTAGATTTCAATTTGATGCTTCATGGTTGTCGGTGGATGGCTTTGCTGATATGGTTGCAGTGAAGATTTCCCAATCCCTCTCTTCCAACTCCCGCTCGTTTGGGCCTCTGGATGATTGGCACTCGTGCTCCTATGACTTGCGTAAATTTCTTAGAGGTTGGTCTCATAATCGTGCGGCGGAGGATCGTTGCACCAAAGCTTTTCTCGAAAACCAGATCTTGGAGCTGGATCGTGCTGCTGATTCTACTGGGCTCTCTGATGATGGCTAGGCCGTTCGTTATAATCCTGAGGCTGCTTTAATGCAGTTGCACCACCAGGCTGAGATTTACTGGCGCCAGCGGGGCACTCTTAACTAGACTCTTAAAGGGGACTCTCCTACAACCTATTTTTTTGCGATTGCAAACGGTAGGCGTAGGCGCTGTGATATTAATAGCCTGCTGATTAATGGTGTGTGTTCTTCTGATCAGTCTGTTATTATGGCTCATGTGGTGGATTTCTTTTCTTCGTTGCTAGGGGCTAAACCTCAATCGGGCTTATATATATCTCCCCACCTTTGGAGCTCTGGTCTTAAAATCACCCCCGAGGAGAATGCTTCCTTGATGATTCCGCTCTCTGACCATGAAATTTGGGATGTTGTTAACTCTGCTAATCCCAATGCTGCTTCCGGGCCAGACGGTTTTTCCATCCCTTTCTTTCAGAAATTCTGGCCCTAGTTGAAACAGTTGGTGTGTAACGTTATCCAGGGTTTCTGCCTTGGTACTGTCGATATCTCTCGCCTGAATTACGCTGTGATATCCCTGATTCCTAAGGTCAAGGGTGCTGATGTTATCTCCCAATTTCGGCCTATTGCTTTGATTAACAACTTTGCCAAATTCCTGGCTAAAGGCTTTGCGAATCGTTTGTCTCCGGTAGCTCATAGAGTTATTAGCTCCTTTCAATCTGCTTTTATCAAAGGGCGTTTCATTCTTGACGGTATTCTTTCCCTTCATGAGATTGTTCATGATCTTCATGTGCGAAGAGCTAAAGCGATTATTCTTAAGTTAGACTTTGAAAAAGCGTATGACTCGGTTAGCTGGCCCTTCCTCAAGCAGGTCCTCCTTGCTAAAGGCTTCGACGGTGCTTATGTTCATCGTATCATGCAGTTGGTCTCGGGTGGCCATACTGCCGTTGCTGTTAACGGCTTTGTTAGCAATTTCTTCACGAATGGCAGGGGCCTTCGCCAAGGGGATCCGGCCTCCCCTGTTCTTTTTAACTTTGTGGCCGACGCCTTCTCTTGCATGCTCTCCAGGGCGGCCCACTGTGGGCACATCGCTCCTGTGGTCTCCCATTTACTTCCGGAAGGTGTCTTCCATCTGCAATATGCGGACGATACAATCATCTTGGTGGAGCTGGATGACGCTTGTATTGCCAATCTGAAATTCATCTTGTTGTGTTTCGAAGCCATTTCGGGTCTTAAGATTAATTTCGCCAAGAGTGAGGTTATGGTGACGGGTGTTGATGGGGCGGAAGCCTTGCGGGTTGCCAGGCTCCTTAACTGCTCATTAGGCTCCTTCCCCTTCAAGTATTTAGGCCTTCCTATCTCTCCTGGAATGCTTCATGCGAATGCTTTCGCTCCGGCGGTTGCTAAAGTGGGGAACAGGGTGCTCCCTTGGAGGGGTAGATATAATACCAATGCCGGCAAAGTGGCTCTAATCAACTCCTGCTTATCCTCTCTCCCTATGTTTCTTATGGGCTTTTATCTTCTCACGAATGGCGTGCATGCTGGCTTCGACAAACATAGGGGTGCCTTCTACTGGAATTCCACTGATAACAAAAGGAAGTATAGGCTGGTCAAGTGGCAACTTATGTGTAAGCCTAAGAACCTTGGGGGGTTAGGCATTATTAATACTCGGGTGATGAACATTTGTTTGCTTATCAAGTGGTGGTGGAAAATTATGACTGTTGGGGCCGAGTCGTTGTGGTTTTCGATTCTTAAGGCCAAATATTTCCCTCACTCCAACCCACTGTTTGCTTCCGCGCGGCGTGGCTCTCAGTTTTGGAAAGCCCTTGTCAAAGTTAGACCGATTTTTCTGGAGCATGTTAAGTTTTCTGTTGGTAATGGGTTGGCTATTCGGTTTTGGTTGGATTGGTGGTCTGGGGATGCCCCCCTAGCCGTGAGCTTTCCGGTTTTGTTTTCTTCCTGTCCTAATCCGCAGATCTCCATCGCGGAGGTGGCTGCTAATAATTAGGATTTGGCTTTTCGTCGGGCCCTGTCTCCTGAAGAGTTGGAAGATTGGCAAAGTCTCTCTGCCCTCTTCCCTGTGCTCTCGGAGTCGGCCGACTCGGTGATTTGGCCTCATTCGGCCTCTGGTAGATTTTCGGTTAAGTCGCTGTATTCTAGACTTATTGGTGGTACTCCTTCGGCTTGATTCTCTTGCGTTTGGAAATCCAAGGTTCCTCCTAAGATTAAGATTTTTCTCTGGCAAGCCTTCCGTGGTCGCCTCCCGACTGCTGATCAGATCAAAAAACGCAATGGGCCGGGCTCGGAATTCTGTAATTTGTGTGGGGCCTTGGAAAACTCTGATCACATCTTTTTCAATTGCGTTCTGGCCAAATTAGTTTGGTGCTGCGTCAGATCTTGGCTTCAGGTTCCCTGGAATCCCTCCTCTTTCTCTGAGATTCGAACCCTAGCCAAAGCCTTGGTCGGGGTCACCAAGAGGGTATTTTGGGTTGGCCTGGGAGCTTTATGTTGGGCTCTCTGGACCATTAGAAACAAATTTACTATTGAACTTACCTTCCCATCTAAGCCTGCTGATGTTCTTTTCAAATCATGTATATTCTTGCAGCAGTGGAGATCATTGACTAAGGAGACTGATCGGGATGCCCTGGACCTGCTCATCGACAAAATTCGGGCTTCGGCTTCTCAGATCTCCGGGAGGAACCCTGTCGTCTAAATTTGGTGTTGTAGTTTGCGGAGATTAGGTGTTTCTCCCTCCCCGGCCTGCGCGCCGTGTATGGCAGTTGCCTGTATCTTTCCTGCTTTGGCTACTCTCAACCTTTTCTTTATGTGTGTGTGCTCCTGTGAACTTGCGGTATCCATGACACTGCCATGAGGCTTTATCTATAAAGTCGGGCTTTGGCCTTTTCTCTAAAAAAATCCATCGGAGGCAGCTAGTAGAAACGAGCCATGGTAGCGGACGGCGGCTCAGAGGCGAGGCCGGCTCTAACACAACCGGCAACGACGACTTGGAAACAAGCCAAGGCGGAGGCTCAATGGCGACTGCAGGCAGCTTCAACAAGGCGCGATGACGGAGGCGGGCCGCAACGGGGTGACAGGGCGACGGCCGAATTGGCAAAGCCGGCCCAGTGCAGCGGCGGGTCGACATATACAGGGCGGAGAGGCACTAGCGCGTCGGTCGGCGGCTGAAGAGGCCTGCGGCGACTCGAGGCCTGCTCCGACAGGGTGGCTCGGAGACAGTGCGAGTCCATGCCCACAACCAACTCCCCTTACCAGTCGTGGATGGTTTAACCACCCCCTTTTTTTGAGTCAATCATCCGATTCACTTTCCTCCTAGGGCCAGCGTTCGCTAACTCGCCTGTGCTTGTTGTCCTCGAGTTTGTAGAATAATGATTGATGCAGCGGAATTTGTTTTTCGTGTCCGTCTTGGTGTACCTGACAGATTACCTGAGGCTGCCACCACAAAAGGAAAAAACTCTCGTCATGGATTCGGCCGATCGCCAGGGTTCGTTCGTGCGGTGGCCGCAAAAAATGCAACCCTAAATTTTCCTTCATCCGAAATCTCATATATGTTGACTGTTCGTCATGGAGACGATGTAGATACTTCCAAACCGGTTCTTCTTCATCCAAAAAATTGCAAACTTCTTGACCCCTGAGAAAGATCCCTCCAAGAACTCATCACCACCATGCGCAGGCCCCACGGTGGGCGCCAACTGTCGTGGAATTGTCACGGCAGATGTCCTACTGTGAGGACTTAGTCGTGAGGCCAACGCATCTATGTGGTAGCTTGAGACGGGTTGGTCGGGATGAGAGACACGAGGAAAATCAACACACAAGACAAGGATTTAGACAGATTCGGGCCCCGGAAACATCATCCGGTAATAACCCTACATGTTATTTGTGGCTAGGTCTCATTATCCTCATGAGGGAGACGCCTTAGTCCGGCTCTCCTCTAGTTGTGTCTAGCCTTAACGATTATCTTCTTGCTCTCTTGGGGTGCCCTGCCCCTCCTTGTATAAGTTGAAGGTGCGGGTTACATGTGGAGTCCTATTAGGATTAGGACTAGTCTATTACAAGTGGAGTCCTAGTCTTTCTTCCTTTGTAAAGTAATATTCCTTACGCTTTCCTCTTAAGCCCGCCCATCATAACATAAGCTGGCCTTCTGGGCCCTGGGCCTAGTCTTCTATCTGACCCGCCATCGGAACCATTAATGTGTCGCCAGGCTCGTGAGTGATCAGACCAGTGAGCCGCCAGACTCGTGAGTCGCCAATCCTCCGGCCGAGTCATACTTCCGGACGGGTCATACCGCCGGTTATATCCCTGACATCAAGTGTTCACAAATCCTTAAAGACTCAATCCGATAAGATAACTTCAAATGGAAAACTCAATCCATTACAAGAGAGTAGAGGGGGAGAAACATCATAAGATCCAACTATAATATCACAGCTCACGATACATCAAGATCGTGCCAAATCAAGAACACGAGAGAGAGAGATCAAACACATAGCTACTGGTACATACCCTCAGCCCCGAGGATGAACTACTCCCTCCTCGTCATGGAGAGCACCGGGATGATGAAGATGGCCACCAGTGAGGGATCCCCCATCTAGCAGGGTGCCGGAACAGGGTCCCGATTGGTTTTTAGTGGCTACAGAGGCTTGCGGCGGCGGAACTCCCCATCTATTGTGCCCCTGGATGTTTTCGGGGTATATGGATATATATAGGCAAAAGAAGTCGGTCAGGGGAGCCACGAGGGGCCCAGGAGGGTGGGGGGCGCGCCCAGGGGGGTAGGGCGCACCCTGGACCCGTGTGGCCACCTCGAAGCTTCCCCGACGTCTACTCCAAGTCTCCTAGATTGCTTCTATTCCAAAAATAACTCTCCCAAAGGTTTCATTCCGTTTGGACTCCGTTTGATATCCCTTTTCTGTGAAACACTAAAATAGGCAAAAAAAACAGCAATTTGGGTTGGCCCTCCGGTTAATAGGTTAGTCCCAAAAATGATATAAAAGTGTATAGTAAAGCCCATTAAACATCCAAAACAGGTAATATAATAGCATGGAACAATCAAAAATTATAGATACGTTGGAGACGTATCAAGCATCCCCAAGCTTAATTCCTGCTCGTCCTCGAGCAGGTAAATGATAAAAACCGATTTTTTGATGTGGAATGCTACCTAACATATTTATCAATGTAATCTTCTTTATTGTGGCAAGAATATTCAGATCCATAAGATTCAAGACAAAAGTTTAATATTGACATAAAAATAATAATACTTCAAGCATACTAACAAAGCAATTATGTCTTCTCAAAATAGCATGGCCAATGAAAGTTCATCCCTACAAAATCATATAGTTTGGCTATGCTCCATCTTCGTCACACAAAAGATCCAAATCATGCACAACCTCGGTTTCAGCCAAGCAATTGTTTCATGCTTTAGCCTTTTCAAACTTTTTCAACTTTTACACAATAATGAGCGTGAGCTATGGATATAGCACTATAGGTGGAAGAGAGTATGATGATGGGGGTTGTGTGGAGAAGACAAAAAAGGAGAAAGTCTCACATTGACGCGGCAAATCAACGGGCTAGGGAGATGCCTATCAATTGATGTCAATGCAAGGAGTAGGGATTGCCATGCACCAGATGCACTAGAGCTATAAATGTATGAAAGCTCAACAGAAGAAACTAAGTGGGTGTGCATCCAACTTGCTTGCTCATGAAGACCTAGGGCATTTGAGAAAGCCCATTGTTGCAATATACAAGCGAAGTTCTATAATGAAAAATTCCCACTAGTATATGAAAGTGACAAAATAAGAGACTCTCTATCATAAAAGGTCATGGTGCTACTCCGAAGCACAAGTGTGGAAAAAGGATAGTAACATTGTCCCCTTTTTTTTTCTTTTTTGGGCCTTCCCTTTTTTTATTTGGCCTTTCTCGTTTTTTATTTGGACTTTTTTTATTTGGCCTTTCTCTTTTTTTTCAAGGGACAATGCTCTAATAATGATGATCATCACACTTCTATTTATTTATAACTCATGGATTACAACTCGATACTAGAACAAAATATGACTCTATATGAGTGCCTCTGGCGGTGTACTGGGATGGGCAATGAATCAAGAGTGACATGTATAAAAAATTATGCATGGTGGCTTTGCCACGAATACGATGTCAACTACATGATCATGCAATGCAATATGACAATGATGAAACGTTTCATAATATATGAAACGGTGGAAAGTTGCATGGCAATATATCTCGGAATAGCTATGGAAATGCCATTATAGGTAGGTATGGTGGATGTTTTGAGGAAGATATAAGGAGGTTTATGTGTGATAGAGCATATCATATCACGGGGTTTGGATGCACCGGCGAAGTTTGCACCAACTCTCAAGGTGAGAAAGAGCAATGCACGGTACCGAAGAGGCTAGCAATGATGGAAAGGTGAGAGTGCGTATAATCCATGGGCTCAACATTTGTCATAAAGAACTCACATACTTATTGCAAAAATCTACAAGTCATCAAAACCAAGCACTAGACGCATGCTCCTAGGGGAATGGTTGGTAGGAGTTAACCATCGCGCGATCCCGACCTCCACACAAAGGATGACAATCAAAGAAATACCTCATGCTTCAAATTTGTTACAAAACGGTTACCATACGTGCATGCTACGGGACTTGCAAACTCCAACACAAGTATTTCTAAAATTCACAATTACTCAACTAGCAAGACTCTAATATTACCATCTTCATATCTCAAAACAATCATCAAGTATCAAACTTCTCATAGTATTCAATGCACTTTTTATGAAAGTTTTTATTATACCCAACTTGGATGCCCATCATATTAAGACTAGTTTTATAACCAAAGAAATTAACATGCTGTTCTAAAATACTCTCAAAATAATATAAGTGAAGCATGAGAGATCAAAGATTTCTACAAAATAAAACCACCACCGTGCTCTAAAAAGGTATAAGTGAAGCACTAGAGCAAAACACAAACTACTCCAAAAGATATAAGTGAAGATCAATGAGTAGTTGAATAATTATGCAACTATGTCAAGACTCTCTAACATTTAAGAATTTCAGATCTTGGTATTTTATTAAAACAGAAAGGAAAACAAAACAAAAGAAAATGACGCTCCAAGCAAAACACATATCATGTGGTGAATAAAAATATAGCTCCAAGTAAAGTTACCTATGAACGAAGAAGAAAAAGGGGATGCCATCCGGGGCATCCCCAAGCTTAGGCTCTTGGTTGTACTTGAATATTACCTTGTGGTGCCTTGGGCATCCCCAAGCTTGGGCTCTTTCCACTCCTTATTCCATAGTCCATCGAATCTTTACCCAAAACTTGAAAACTTCACAACACAAAACTCAACAGAAAACTCGTAAGCTCCGTTAGTATAAGAAAATAAAACCACCACTTAGGTACTGTTGTGAACTCATTCTAAATTCATATTGGTGTAATATCTACTGTATTCCAACTTCTCTATGGTTCATAGCCTCTGATACTACTCATAGATTCATCAAAATAAGCAAACAACACAATAAAAACAGAATCTGTCAAAAACAGAATAGTCTGTAGTAATATGTATCATTCGAATACTTATGTAACTCCCAAAATTCTGAAATAAATTGGTGGACCTGAGGAATTCTTCTATTAATCATATGCAAAAATAATCAACCTAAAATCACTCCCCAGTAAAAAAATGGCAGCTAATCTCGTGAGCGCAAAAGTTTCTGTTTTTTACAGCAAGATCACAAAGACTTCACCCAAGTCTTCCCAAAGGTTCTACTTGGCACAAACACTAATTAAAACATAAAAACACATCTAAACAGAGGCTAGATTAATTATTTATTACTAAACAGGAACAAAAAGCAAGGAACAAAAGTAAAATTGGGTTGCCTCCCAACAAGCGATATCGTTTAACGCCCCTAGCTAGGCATGATAATTTCAATGATGCTCACATAAAAGAAAACATAAAGAGAGCATCATGAAGAATATGACTAGCACATTTAAGTCTAACTCACTTCCTATGCATAGAGATTTTGTGGGCAAACAACTTATGGTAACAATAATCAACTAGCATAGGAAGGCAAAACAAGCATAACTTTAAAACTTTAAGCACATAAAGAGGAAACTTGATATCATTGCAACTCCTACAAGCATATATTCCTCCATCATAATAATTTTCAGTAGCATCATGAATTAATTCAACAATATAACCAGCACATAAAAGCATTATTTTCATGATCTACAAGCATAGAAATTTTATTACTCTCCACATAAGCAAAATTCTTCTCATTCGGAATAGTGGGAGTATCATAAGAGACTCGAATACTATAAATTGTTTCCACATTAAAAGAGTAATGTTCAGAAAAATGATAATCATAATCATGACAAGTTTTCTAAATATAATCATTACTACTTTTTATAGCATAAGTGTCACCACAATAATCATCATAAATAGGAGGCATGCTATCATCATAATAAATTTTCTCATCAAAACTAGGGAGGATAAAAATATCATATTCATTAAACATAGCATCCCCAAGCTTGGGACAAACATTAATTGTAGAAATTATATTCTCAAACATGTTATTCTCATCAAACATAGCACCCCCAAGCTTGGGCCTTTTCGTATCATACACATAATCACTCTCATCATTAATAGTATCGATAGCACCAATAGTATAGCAATTATCATCATCACAATGAGTAATAGGAGCAACATAATTTGGGAGGGATACCTTTCTACCTTTGCTTCTCCGTCTTTTCTTTTTCTTCTTCACATCATGTGTGGGTTTAACCCTCTTTTTTGAGCTCCTTATTAATGAGATTGGTTGAATAGAAAGCTCCTCCTCGTTACATGATTCATCATAAGAAATAATAGGAGGATATTGGGAAGTCTCTTCCCTATCATTAGTATTCTCTTCATCTTCTACTTGCTTTCTTTTCTTTATGTAATTGGCAATATAAGGATTTTCAATGCAATTCACCGCACAATACATAAAATTTCTTCTAGATCAAAATCAAGAACTTTATCAAGGACAAATTTTGGAAGATCCTTAGTTATAAGATTTATTTCTTCATAACCCACAAACAAACTAAGTTCATTATGATGTGCAAGGGAAATAAAGTCATCACAATCTTTGGACACAATATGATCATGAAACAATTTGCATTGGGGATTTAAATGATCAGGTTCATTGCAAAGTTCACAAGGATGGCAAAGAAATTTTAAATTTCAGCACAAACATCTAGCCTTTATTGCAACCATTTGGCTTCTAAATACTTATGCCTCTTGCAAAATCTATCTTCCCTATTTGGTGCGTACTTGCAAACTCTATGCACTCCACAAAAAATGACATGCTTATAAGAGACATTTTCATCATGACTAGTGCAATCATCATTAGTACTATGGATATTCAAAGAGTTCATACTAACAACATTGCAATCATGCTCATCATTCAAAGATTTAGTGCCAAACATTTTATAGACTTCTTCTTCGAGCACTTGAGCACAATTTTCCTTACCATCATTCTTACGAAAGATATTAAAAAGATGAAGCGTATGAGGCAAACTCAATTCCATTTTTTGTATTTTTATTTTATAGACTAAACTAGTGATAAAACAAGAAAAAAAAGATTCGATTGCAAGATCTAAAGATATACCTTCAAGCACTCACCTCCCCGGCAACGGCACCAGAAAAGAGCTTGATGTCTACTACACAACCTTCTCCTTGTAGACGTTGTTGGGCCTCCAAGTGCAGAGGTTTGTAGGACAGTAGCAAATTTCCCTCAAGTGGATGACCTAAGGTTTATCAATCCGTGGGAGGCGTAGGATGAAGATGGTCTCTCTCAAACAACCCTACAACCAAATAACAAAGAGTCTCTTGTGTCCCCAACACACCCAATACAATGCTAAATTGTATAGGTGCACTAGTTCAGCGAAGAGACGGTGATACAAGTGCAATATGGATGGTAGATATGAGTATTTGTAATCTGAAAATATAAAAATAGCAAGGTAACAAGTGGTAAAAGTGAGCGTAAACGTTATTGCAATGCTAGGAAACAAGGCCTTGGGTGCATACTTTCACTAGTGCAAGTTCTCTCAACAATAATAACATAACTGGATCATATAACTATCCATCAACATGCAACAAAAAGTCACTCCAAAGTCACTAATAGCAGAGAACAAACGAATAGATTATGGTAGGGTACGAAACCACCTCAAATTGAAGAGTCCGTAGTAAAATAACATGAAGCAATTCTTTCCGTTTGATCTATCATAGAGTTCGTACTAGAATAACACCTTAAGACACAAATCAACCAAAACCCTCATGTCACCTAGATACTCCAATGTCACTTCAAGTATCCGTGGGCATGATTATACAATATGCATCACACAATCTCAGATTCATCTATTCAACGAACACAAAGTACTTCCAAGAGTGCCCCAAAGTTTCTACTGAAGAGTCAAGACGAAAACGTGTGCCAACCCCTATCATAAGTTCACAAGGTCGCTGAACCCGCAAGTTGATCACCAAAATGTACATCAAGTAGATCACGTGAATATCCCATTATCACCACAGATAAGCACATGCAAGACATACATCAAGTGTTCTCAAATCCTTAAAGACTCAATCCGATAAGATAACTTCAAAGGGAAAACTCAATCCATTACAAGAGAGTAGAGGGGGAGAAACATCATAAGATCCAACTACAATAGCAAAGCTCGGGATACATCAAGATCGTGCCATAGAGGAACATGAGAGAGAGAGAGAGATCAAGCACATAGCTACTGGTACATACCCTCAGCTCCGAGGGTGAACGACTCCCTCCTCGTCATGGATAGCGCCGGGATGATGGAGATGGCCTCCGGTGATGGGATCCCCCTCCGGCAGGGTGCCGGAACAGGGTCCCAATTGGTTTTTGGTGGCTACAAAGGCTTGCAGCGGCGGAACTCCTGATCTATTGTGCCCCTGGATGTTTTTTGGGTATATGGATATATATAGGCGAAAGAAGTCGGTCAGGGGAGCCACGAGGGGCCCACAAGGGTGGGTGC
>NC_041385.1:160661295-160673466 GCF_002162155.2 Triticum dicoccoides | reverse complement strand
CTCCAAGTCTCCTGGATTGCTTCCGTTCTAAAAATAACTCTCCCGAAGGTTTCATTCCGTTTGGACTCCATTTGATATTCCTTTTCTGTGAAACACCGAAATAGGCAAAAAAACAGCAATTTGGGCTGGGCCTCCGGTTAATAGGTTAGTCCCAAAATGATATAAAAGTGTATAGTAAAGCCCATTAAACATCCAAAACAGGTAATATAATAGCATGGAACAATCAAAAATTATAGATACGTTGGAGACGTATCACGGTAGCATGGGCCATTGATCTACAACAACATAGACATGCAAAATACTATCAGGTACTAAGTTCATGATAAATTAAAGTTCAATTAATCATATTACTTAAGAACTCCCACTTAGATAGACATCCCTCTAATCATCTAAGTGATCACGTGATCCAAATCAACTAAACCATGTCCGATCATCACGTGAGATGGAGTAGTTTTCAATGGTGAACATCACTATGTTGATCATATCTACTATATGATTCACGCTCGACCTTTCGGTCTCAGTGTTCCGAGGCCATATCTGCATATGCTAGGCTCGTCAAGTTTAACCCGAGTATTTTGCGTGTGCAAAACTGGCTTGCACCCGTTGTATGTGAACGTAGAGCTTATCACACCCGATCATCACATGGTGTCTCGGCACGACGAACTGTAGCAACGGTGCATACTCAGGGAGAACACTTGTACCTTGAAATTTTAGTAAGGGATCATCTCATAATGCTACCGACGTTCTAAGAAAAATAAGATGCATAAATGATAAACATCACATGCAATCAGAATATGTGACATGATATGGCCGTCATCATCTTGTGCTCATGATCTCCATCACCGAAGCATCGTCATGATATCCAACGTCACCGGCGCGACACCTTGATCTCCATCGTAGCATCGTTGTCGTCTTGCCACCTATTGTTACTACGACTATCGCTATCGCTTAGTGATAAAGTAAAACAATTACATGGCGATTGCATTGCATACAATAAAGCAACAACCATATGGCTCCTGCCAGTTGCCGAAAACTTTGTTATAAAACATGATCATCTCATAAAACAATTTATATCACATCATGCTTGACCATATCACATCACAGCAAGCCCTGCAAAAACAAGTTAGACGCCCTCTACTTTGTTGTTGCAAGTTTTACGTGGCTGCTACGGGCTTCTAGTAAGAACCGTTCTTACCTACGCATCAAAAACCACAACGATTTTTCGTGAAGTGTGCTGTTTTAACCTTCAACAAGGACCGGGTGTAGCCACACTCGATTCAGCTAAAGTTGGAGAAACAGACACTCACCAGCCACCTATGTGCAAAGCATGTCGGTAGAACCAGTCTCGCATAAGCTTACACGTAGTGTCAGCCTGAGCTGCTTCATCCAACAATACCGCTAAGTCAAAGTATGACATGCATGTAAGCAGTATGACTATTATCGCCCACAATTCTTTGTGTTCGACTCATGCATATAACATCTACGCATAGACCTGACTCTGATACCACTGTTGGGGAACGCGGTAATTTCAAAAAATTTCCTACGATCACGCAAGATCTATCTATGTGATGCATAGCAACAAGAGGGGAGAGTGTGTCCACATACCCTCGTAGACTGAAAGCAAAAGCGTTTAGTTAATGCGGTTGATGTAGTAGAACATCTTTGCGATCCAACCGATCCAAGCACCGAACTTATGGCACCTCCACACTCAGCACATGTTCAGCTCAGAGACGTCCCTCGTACTCTTGATCCAGTTGAGACCGAGGCAGAGTTTCGTCAGCATGACGGCGTGGTGACGGTGATGATGAAGTTACCGGCGCAGGGCTTCGCCTAAGCACTACGACGATATGACTGGGGCGTATAACTATGGAGGGGGGCACCGCACACGGCTAAAACAATTATCAACATGTGTGTTGTAGGGTGCCCTGAAGGAAATATGCCCTAGAGGCAATAATAATGTTATTATTTATTTCCTTATATCATGATAAATGTTTATTATTCATGCTAGAATTGTATTAACCGGAAACATGATACATGTGTGAATACATAGACAAACATATAGTCACTAGTATGCCTCTACTTGACTAGCTCATTAATCAAAGATGGTTATGTTTCCTAACCATAGACATGTGTTGTCATTTGATTAATGGGATCACGTCATTAGGAGAATGATGTGATTGACATGACCCATCCCGTTAGCTTAGCACTTGATCGTTAGTATTATGCTATTGCTTTCTTCATGACTTATACATGTTCCTGTAACTATGAGAATTATGCAACTCCCGTTTATCGGAGGAACACTTTGGGTACTACCAAACGTCACAATGTAACTGGGTGATTATAAAGGAGTACTACAGGTGTCTCCGAAGGTACATGTTGAGTTGGCGTATTTCGAGATTAGGTTTTGTCACTCTGATTGTCGGAGAGGTATCTCTGGGCTCTCTCGGTAATACTCATCACTTAAGCCTTGCAAGCATTATAACTAATAAGTTAGTTATGAGATGACGTATTACAGAACGAGTAAAGAGACTTGCTGGTAACGAGATTGAACTAGGTATTGGATGCCGACGATCAAATCTCGGGCAAGTAACATACCGATGACAAAGGGAACAACGTATGTTGTTATGCGGTTTGACCGATAAAGATCTTCGTAGAATATGTAGGAACCAATATGGGCATCCAGGTCCCGCTATTGGTTATTGACCGAGAATGGTTTTAGGTCATGTCTACATAGTTCTCGAACCCGTAGGGTCCGCACGCTTAACGTTTCGATGATAGTTTTATTATGAGTTTATAAGTTTTGATGTACCGAAGCTTGCTTGGAGTCCCGGATGTGATCATAGACATGACGAGGAGTCTCAGAATGGTCAAGACATAAAGATTGATATATTGGAAGCCTATGTTTGGACATCAGAATGGTTCCGGGTGAAATCGGCATTTTACCGGAGTACCAGGAGGTTACCGGAACCCCCCGGGGGGTTGATGGGCCTACATGGGCCACGAGGGAGAAGAGAGAAGGAGCCAGGAGGGGGCCGCGCGCCCCTCCCCCTCCTAGTCCGAATAGGACAAGGGAAGGGGGCGGCGCCCCCCCTTTCCTTCCCCTCTTCCTCCTCTTTCCCCCCCTTCTCCTACTCCTACTTGGAAAGAGGGAGCCCTACTCCCGGTGGGAGTAGGACTCCCCCCCTTGGCGCGCCCTCTAGGCCGGCCGCCTCCTCCCCCTGGCTCCTTTATATACGGGGGCGGGGGGCACCCTAAAGACACACAAGTTGATCTACGGATCGTTCCTTAGCCGTGTGCGGTGCCCCCCTCCACCATATTCCACCTCGGTCATATTGTCGCGGAGTTTAGGCGAAGCCCTGCGCCGGTAGAACATCATCATTGTCACCACGCCGTCGTGCTGACGGAACTCATCCCCAAAGCTTTGCTGGATCGAAGCCCGGGGATCGTCATCGAGCTGAACGTGTGCTGAACTCGGAGGTGCCGTACGTTCGGTGCTTGGATCGGTCGGATCGTGAAGACGTACGACTACATCAACCGCGTTGTCATAACGCTTCCGCTTACGGTCTACGAGGGTACGTGGACGAACACTCTCCCCTCTCGTTGCTATGCATCACCATGATCCTGCGTGTGCGTAGGAATTTTTTTGAAATTACTGCGTTCCCCAACAGTGGTATCAGAGCCAGGTTTTATGCGTTGATGTTATATGCACGAGTAGAACACAAGTGAGTTGTGGGCGATACAAGTCATACTGCTTACCAGCATGTCATACTTTGGTTCGGCGGTATTGTGAGATGAAGCGGCCCGGACCGACATTACGCGTACGCTTACGCGAGACTGGTTTCACCGTTGCGAGCATTCGTGCTTAAAGGTGGCTGGCGGGTGTCTGTCTCTCTCACTTTAGCTGAATCGAGTGTGGCTACACCCGGTCCTTGCGAAGGTTAAAACAGCACCAACTTGATGAACTATCGTTGTGGTTTTTGATGCGTAGGTAAGAACGGTTCTTGCTAAGCCCGTAGCAGCCACGTAAAATTTGCAACAACAAAGTAGAGGACGTCTAACTTGTTTTTGCAGGGCATGTTGTGATGTGATATGGTCAAGACATGATGCTATATTTTATTGTATGAGATGATCATGTTTTGTAACCGAAGTTATCGGCAACTGGCAGGAGCCATATGGTTGTCGCTTTATTGTATGAAATGCAAACACCCTGTAATTGCTTTACTTTATCACTAAGCGGTAGCGATAGTCGTAGAAGCAATAGATGGCGTAACGACAACGATGCTATGATGGAGATCAAGGTGTCGCGCCGGTGACGATGGTGATCATGACGGTGCTTCGAAGATGGAGATCACAAGCACAAGATGATGATGGCCATATCATATCACTTATATTGATTGCATGTGATGTTTATCCTTTATGCATCTTATATTTCTTTGATCGACGGTAGCATTTTAAGATGATCTCTCACTAATTATCAAGAAGTGTTCTCCCTGAGTATGCACCGTTGTGAAAGTTCTTCGTGCTGAGACACCACGTGATGATCGGGTGTGATAGGCTCTACGTTCAAATACAACAGGCGCAAAACAGTTGCACACGCGGAATACTCAGGTTATACTTGACGAGCCTAGCATATACAGATATGGCCTCGGAACACGGAGACCGAAAGGTCGAGCGTGAATCATATAGTAGATATGATCAACATAGCAATGTTCACCATTGAAACTACTCCATCTCACGTGATGATCGGACATGGTTTGGTTGATTTGGATCACGTGATCACTTAGATGACTAGAGAGATGTTTGTCTAAGTGGGAGTTCTTAAGTAATATGATTAATTGAACTTAAATTTATCATGAACTTAGTACCTGATAGTATCTTGCTTGTCTATGTTTGTTTGTAGATAGATGGCTCGTGCTGTTGTTCCGTTGAATTTTAATGCGTTCCTTGAGAAAGCAAAGTTGAAAGATGATGGTAGCAATTACACGGACTGGGTCCGTAACCTGAGGATTATCCTCATTGCTGCACAGAAAAGTTACGTCCTGGAAGCACCGCTGGGTGCCAGGCCTGCTGCTGATGCAACTGACGATGTTAAGAATGTCTGGCAGAGCAAAGCTGATGACTACTCTATAGTTCAGTGTGCCATGCTTTACGGCTTAGAACCGGGCCTTCAATGACGTTTTGAACGTCATGGAGCATATGAGATGTTCCAGGAGTTGAAGTTGATATTTCAAGCAAATGCCCGGATTGAGAGATATGAAGTCTCCAATAAGTTCTATAGCTGCAAGATGGAGGAGAATAGTTCTGTCAGTGAACACATACTCAAAATGTCTGGGTATAATAATCACTTGATTCAACTGGGAGTTAATCTTCCTGATGATAGTGTCATTGACAGAATTCTTCAATCACTGCCACCAAGCTACAAGAGCTTTGTAATGAACTATAATATGCAAGGGATGAACAAGACTATTCCTGAGCTCTTCGCGATGCTGAAAGCCGCGGAGGTAGAAATCAAGAAGGAGCATCAAGTGTTGATGGTTAACAAAACCACTAGTTTCAAGAAGAAGGGCAAAGGGAAGAAGAAGGGGAACTTCAAAAAGAACGGCAAGAAAGTTGCTGCTCAAGAGAAGAAACCAAGTCTGGACCTAAGCCTGAAACTGAGTGCTTCTACTACAAGAAGACTGGACACTGGAAGCGGAACTGCCCCAAGTATTTGGCGGATAAGAAGGATGGCAAAGTAAAAAAAGGTATATGTGATATACATGTTATTGATGTGTACCTTACTAATGCTCGCAGTAGCACCTGGGTATTTGATACTGGTTCTGTTGCTAATATTTGCAACTCGAAACAGGGACTACGGATTAAGCGAAGATTAGCTAAGGACGAGGTGACGATGCGCGTGGGAAATGGTTCCAAAGTCGATGTGATCGCGGTCGGCACGCTACCTCTACATCTACCATCGGGATTAGTATTAGACCTAAATAATTGTTATTTGGTGCCAGCGTTGAGCATGAACATTATATCTGGATCTTATTTGATGCGAGGCGGTTAATCATTTAAATCAGAGAATAATGGTTGTTCTATTTATATGAGTAATATCTTTTATGGTCATGCACCCTTGAAGAGTGGTCTATTTTTATTGAATCTCGATAGTAGTGATACACATATTCATAGTGTTGAAACCAAAAGATGCAGAGTTGATAATGATAGTGCAACTTATTTGTGGCACTGCCGTTTAGGTCATATCGGTGTAAAACGCATGAAGAAACTCCATACTGATGGGCTTTTGGAATCACTTGATTATGAATCACTTGGTACTTGCGAACCATGCCTTATGGGCAAGATGACTAAAACGCCGTTCTCCGGTACTATGGAGAGAGCAACAGATTTGTTGGAGATCATACATATAGATGTATGTGGTCCAATGAATGTTGAGGCTCGTGGCGGATATCATTATTTTCTCACCTTCACAGATGATTTAAGCAGATATGGGTATATCTACTTAATGAAACACAAGTCTGAAACATTTGAAAAGTTCAAAGAATTTCAGAGTGAAGTGGAAAATCATCGTAACAAGAAAATAAAGTTTCTACGATCTGATCGTGGAGGGGAATATTTGAGTTACGAGTTTGGTCTACACTTGAAACAATGCGGGATAGTCTCACAACTCACGCCACCTGGAACACCACAACGAAATGGTGTGTCCGAACGTCGTAATCGTACATTACTTGATATGGTGCGATCTATGATGTCTCTTACTGATTTACCGCTATCTTTTTGGGGTTATGCTTTAGAGACGGCCGCATTCACGTTAAATAGGGCACCATCAAAATCCGTTGAGACGACACCTTATGAACTGTGGTTTGGCAAGAAACCAAAGTTGTCGTTTCTTAAAGTTTGGGGCTGCGATGCTTATGTGAAGAAACTTCAACCAGATAAGCTCGAACCCAAATCGGAGAAATGTGTCTTCATAGGATACCCAAAGGAGACTATTGGGTACACCTTCTATCACAGATCTGAGGGCAAGATTTTCGTTGCTAAATTCGGATCCTTTCTAGAGAAGGAGTTTCTCTCGAAAGAAGTGAGTGGGAGGAAAGTAGAACTTGATGAGATAACTGTATCTACTCCCTTATTGGAAAGTAGTTCATCACAAGAACCGGTTCCTGTGACAACTACACCAATCAGTGAGGAAGCTAATGATATTTATCATGAAACTTCAGATCAAGTTTCTACAGAACCTCGTAGGTCTACCAGAGTAAGATCCGCACCAGAGTGGTATGATAATCCTATTCTGGAAGTCATGTTACTTGACCATGATGAACCTACGAACTATGAGGAAGCGATGATGAGCCCAGATTCCGCAAAATGGCTAGAGGCCATGAAATCTGAGATGGGATCCATGTATGAAAACAAAGTATGGACTTTGGTTGACTTGCCCGACGATCGGCAAGCTATTGAGAATAAATGGATTTTAAGAAGAAGACTGACGCTGATGGTAATGTAACTGTCTATAAAGCACGACTTGTTGCGAAAGGTTTTCGACAAGTTCAAGGGGTTGACTACGATGAGACTTTCTCACCCGTAGCGATGCTTAAGTCTGTCTGAATCATGTTAGCTATTGCTGCATTTCATGATTATGAAATTTGGCAAATGGATGTCAAGACTGCATTCTTGAATGGATTTCTAGAAGAAGAGTTGTATATGATGCAGCCGGAAGGTTTTGTTGATCCAAAAGGTGCTAACAAAGTGTGCAAGCTCCAACGTTCCATTTATGGACTGGTGCAAGCATCTCGGAGTTGGAATAAACGCTTTGATAGTGTGATCAAAGCATATGGTTTTATCCAGACTTTTGGAGAAGCCTGTATTTACAAGAAAGTGAGTGGGAGCTCTGTAGCATTTCTAGTTTTATATGTAGATGACATATTGTTAATTGGAAATGATATAGAATTTCTGGATAGCATAAATTAAGGGATACTTGAATAAAAGTTTTTCAATGAAAGACCTCGGTGAAGCTGCTTATATATTGGGCATCAAGATCTATAGAGATAGATCAAGACGCTTAATAGAACTTTCACAAAGCACATACCTTGACAAAATTTTGAAAAAGTTCAAAATGGATCAGGCAAAGAAAGGGTTCTTGCCTGTGCTACAAGGTGTGAAGTTGAGTCAAACTCAATGCTCGACGACAGCAGAAGATAGAGATAAAATGAAAGATGTTCCCTATGCTTCAGCCATAGGCTCTATCATGTATGCAATGCTGTGTACCAGACCTGACGTATGCTTAGCAATAAGCTTGGCAGGAAGGTACCAAAGTAATCCAGGAGTGGATCACTGGACATCGGTCAAGAACATCCTGAAATACCTGAAAAGGACTAAGGATATGTTTCTCGTATATGGAGGTGACAAAGAGCTAGTCATAAAAGGTTACGTCGATGCAAGCTTTGACACTGATCCGGACGATTCTAAATCGCAAACCGGATACGTGTTTATATTAAACGGTGGAGCTGTAAGTTGGTGCAGTTCTAAACAAAGCGTCGTGGCGGGATCTACATGTGAAGCGGAGTACATAGCTGCTTCTGAAGCAGTGAATGAAGGAGTCTGGATGAAGGAGTTCATTTCCGATCTAGGTGTCATACCTAGTGCATCGGGACCAATGAAGATCTTCTGTGATAATACTGGTGCAATTGCCTTGGCAAAGGAATCCAGATTTCACAAGAGGACCAAGCACATCAAGAGACGCTTCAATTCAATTAGGGACCAAGTCCAAGTGGGAGACATAGAGATTTGCAAGATACATACGGATCTGAATGTTGCAGACCCGTTGACTAAGCCTCTCTCACGAGCAAAACATGATCAGCACCAAGACTCCATGGGTGTTAGAATCATTACTATGCAATCTAGATTATTGACTCTAGTGTAAGTGGGAGACTGAAGGAAATATGCCCTAGAGGCAATAATAATGTTATTATTTATTTCCTTATATCATGATAAATGTTTATTATTCATGCTAGAATTGCATTAACCGGAAACATGATACATGTGTGAATACATAGACAAACATATAGTCACTAGTATGCCTCTACTTGACTAGCTCATTAATCAAAGATAGTTATGTTTCCTAACCATAGACATGTGTTGTCATTTGATTAATGGATCATGTCATTAGGAGAATGATGTGATTGACATGACCCATCCCGTTAGCTTAGCACTTGATCGTTAGTATTATGCTATTGCTTTCTTCATGACTTATACATGTTCCTGTAACTATGAGAATTATGCAACTCCCGTTTACCGGAGGAACACTTTGGGTACTACCAAACTTCACAACGTAACTGGGTGATTATAAAGGAGTACTACAGGTGTCTCCGAAGGTACATGTTGAGTTGGCGTATTTCGAGATTAGGTTTTGTCACTCCGATTGTCGGAGAGGTATCTCTGGGCCCTCTCGGTAATACTCATCACTTAAGCCTTGCAAGCATTATAACTAATAAGTTAGTTATGAGATGACGTATTACAGAATGAGTAAAGAGACTTGCCGGTAACGAGATTGAACTAGGTATTGGATGCCGACGATCAAATCTCGGGCAAGTAACAACCGATGACAAAGGGAACAACGTATGTTGTTATGCGGTTTGACCGATAAAGGTCTTCGTAGAATATGTAGGAACCTATATGGGCATCCAGGTCCCGCTATTGGTTATTGACCGAGAATGGTTTTAGGTCATGTCTACATAGTTCTTGAACCTGTAGGGTCCGCATGCTTAACGTTTCGATGACAGTTTTATTATGAGTTTATAAGTTTTGATGTACCGAAGTTTGTTCGGAGTCCCGGATGTGATCACGGACATGACGAGGAGTCTCGGAATGGTCGAGATATAAAGATTGATATATTGGAAGCCTATGTTTGGACATCGGAATGGTTCCGGGTGAAATCGGCATTTTACCGGAGTACCGGGAGGTTACCGGAACCCCCCGGGGGGTTGATGGGCCTACATGGGCCACGAGGGAGAAGAGGGAAGGAGCCAGGAGGGGGCCGCGCGCCCCTCCCCCTCCTAGTCCGAATAGGACAAGGGAAGGGGGGCGGCGCCCCCCCCTTTCCTTCCCCTCTTCCTCCTCTTTCCCTCCCTTCTCCTACTCCTACTTGGAAAGAGGGAGTCCTACTCCCGGTGGGAGTAGGACTCCCCCCCTTGGCGCGCCCTCTAGGCCGGCTGCCTCCTCCCCCCTGGCTCCTTTATATACGAGGGCGGGGGGAACCCCAAAGACACACAAGTTGATCTACGGATCGTTCCTTAGCCGTTTGCGGTGCCCCCCTCCACCATATTCCCCCTCAGTCATATCGTCGCGGAGTTTAGGCGAAGCCCTGCGCCGGTAGAACATCATCATCGTCACCACGCCGTCGTGCTGACGGAACTCATCCCCGAAGCTTTGCTGGATCGGAGCCCGGGGATCGTCATCGAGCTGAACGTGTGCTGAACTCGGAGGTGCCGTACGTTCGGTGCTTGGATCGGTCGGATCGTGAAGACGTACGACTACATCAACCGCGTTGTCATAACGCTTCCGCTTACGGTCTACGAGGGTACGTGGACGAACACTCTCCCCTCTCGTTGCTATGCATCACCATGATCCTGCGTGTGCGTAGGAATTTTTTTGAAATTACTGCGTTCCCCAACATGCCCCCTGCCCCCGTATATAAAGGAGCAAGGGGGGAGGCCGGCGGCCCCTGTAGGGCACGCCTCAAGTAGGATTCCTACTAGGAATCCTATTCCTAGTAGGTTTCCAACTTGGGGAAGGGAAGGGGAAGGAAGGAGAGGGAGAGAGGGAAGGCAAGGGGGGCGCCACACCCCCTTCCTTGTCCTATTCAGACTCAGGGGGAGGGGGAGCGCGGCTTGCCCTGGACGGCCCCTCTCTCTCTCCACTAGGGCCCATCGAGGCCCATTAGTTCCCCAAGGGGTTCCGGTAATCCTCTGACACTTCAGTTTTATCCGAAACTTCTCCGGAACACTTTCGGTGTCCGAATATAGTCATCCAATATATCAATATTTATGTCTCGACCATTTCGAGACTCCTCGTCATGTCCGTGATCACATCCGGGATTCCGAACAATCTCCGGTACAACATATCACATAAACTCATAATACCAATCGTCATCGAACGTTAAGCGTGCGGACCCTACGAGTTCGAGAACTATGTAGACATGACCGAGACACGTCTCCGGTCAATAACCAATTGAGGAACCTGGATGCTCATATTGGTTCCTACATATTCTAGGAAGATCTTTATCGGTCAAACCGCATAACAACATACGTTGTTCCCTTTGTCATCGGTATGTTACTTGCCCGGGATTCGATCATCGGTATCTCAATACCTAGTTTAATCTCGTTACTAGAAAGTCTCTTTACTCGTTCCGTAATACTTCATCCCACAACTAACTCATTAGTCACAATGCATGCAAGGCTTATAGTGATGAGTATTACCGAGAGGGCCCAGAGATACCTCTCCGAAACACGGAGTGACAAATCCTAATCTCGATCTATGCCAACCCAACAAACACCTTCAGAGACATCTGTAGAGCACCTTTATAATCACCCTTTATGTTGTGACGTTTGGTAGCGAAAGTGTTCCTCCGGTATTCGGGAATTGCATAATCTCATAGTCCGAGGAACTTGTCACTGCAAAAAAAAGACACATCCGTGACATTTTGGGCCGAACGAATTTTTTCTGTCATAATTATGACACTTCTATGATGATAATTGTGACAAAAACCCATTATCATCATAGATGTGGTGAGGTCCTACTTCTATGACAAAAATTCATGACAGAAAATGGGCTTTTCGTCCTGGGCGGGCCGGAGACGCAGCTGCATGACATTCTTTGGGCCGTGAATGATGGAAAGAACCGTGGTAGAAGCGAGGGCAAGGAAAATTTTGGGGAGTGCCCGGTTACGGTGGGTGGTCGGGGGCTGAGCGATGCGCGTTTCTCTCATACACGTACATGCGTGGGTGCGAGGTGTTGGGATCTAACTGAACCTGAGCGAAGCATTCGCCTAACTGAACCCGAGAGATTGCACTTCAGGCTACGCGTTACTGCACCCGAGCGATCGAGCGATTCCTTCGCTACTGCTTCTAACTGAAGCTGATCGATGCTGCCTCTAGATGAACAGTTAGCGTTGTTGGG
>NC_041385.1:160570673-160660906 GCF_002162155.2 Triticum dicoccoides | reverse complement strand
GTGAGGGTGGATGAACATGACCCCATGGTGTTACCTCTGGATGAACAGGACCCCGATCGATCGAGCCGGTTGGGGCTGGATGAACAGGACCCCGTGGAGGGCTGGTGAAACAGTAGCCGGTGGAGGGCTGGATGAACAGTAGCCCGTGGAGGGGTGGTTGAATAGGAGCCCGTGGAGAGGGTTGGTTGAACAGTAGCCGGTGGAGTAGCGCGCGGTGGAGGCTGGATGAACAGGAGCCCGTGGATGAACAATCGCAGGTGGAGGCTGGAGGAGGTCGATGGTGGATGAACAGTAGCCCGTGGAGGCTAGAGGAGGTCGACGGTGGAGATGAACAATATCCCGTGGAGTCCCATTTTGCGGTACGCCACACCACTCACGATGAACAGGACCCCCGTTTCAACCGTAGCGCTCTAACACAAGTCCATTTCCTCCATTTTATGGTACCCACACCCCTCCCGATCAACAGGACCCTGTTTGACCATAGGAGGTCCAACAGAAGTCCGTTTCCTCTGTTTTGCAGTACGCCAGACCCCTACCGATGAACAGGATCCCGTTTCGACTGTGGCCGGTTGAACACAAGGCCGTTTCCTCCATTCTACAATACGCCAGGCCTCGTTTACATTGACTGTTCCATCCAAGCCCTCCCGATGAACACGATGACGCATTCCGTTCTGACCCAGCCGGTTGGCTCCCCATGAACACGACGACGACGCTGTTTCTCCATTCCGACCCAGCCATGTACACGAGCCCTAGCCGTACGTATGCGCGAGTAGGCATTCGAGACCCCGCCCATATGTACGTACGTGGCCGTATTTTCTTTCTTGCACACTGGCTGCTGTACGTACATGTACATGCTACATGTGCTCCTCTACTACGACACGTGCACGCCTCAATATCGACAAGTATGTATGTACACGTTCGCGACCTGAATGACAACACTACATACGCTTCGACCAGGTGGGTCCTGACTGTCAGGAACTTCCTTGCATGCGAAGATGTAGCTGGTGGGTCCTAGCAGTCAGGGGGGCGAATCATTTTTTTTGCCCGTAATATGGACGCACTTTCTTGCGTGCGAAGATGTAGCTGGTGGGTCCTAGCAGTCAGGGGGGAAACATTTTTTTCGCAAAATACAGTGGCCCGTCCGGTGAGTCCCTGCTGCCAGGTGGAGGAATAATTATTTTGTGCGTAATAAGTTGCCAATTCCTTGCGGCTGCCATGGACCCAGCTGTCAGCCTATCGACATACAGTACTCTTCCGAAGGAAGTCGTTCCTTGACCACATTGACCATGCCGCACCGAGAGCACCAGGGCGGTGGACAATGGCGAGGCCTAGGAAGGGGACGACACGGAGGTGGGGAAGATGCGGCAGTGGATGCCCACGCGTAGAGAAGTATGAGGGTTCACTGGTTCGGCTACGGTGTGAGGCTACCATCGCAGCAGAATAACAGGGGGTGTGGGTGAGTAGAGGGATGGCCTAGCTAGCGGTGGGAGTAGTTGGGGGCGGTGAGGCCTCCGCGGCATCATAGCCGGCCACGGGAGGCAGGACCATGCGGCACGACCGTCGTTGGTTTGGGCGGCTGGAGCAAGAAGACCAGAGGTTGAAGAAGCACTATGGCCGTTGGATGGACATTGTACGGTCACTGGAGCTAGAATCGTTCATATCGACTAAGTTGACAAAGCCCTCCGTCCCCGTCAAGTTAGTTGGCCCATAAGTCAGCCTCCCACTATGGTGGGCCCCAGCTAGCAGGAGGGTATTCATTTTTGTGTGCATAATAAGGAGGCATTTCATTGCGTGCAAAGATATAGCAGGTGGGTCTGACCTGTCAGCGGGGGAAACATTTTTTGGCGAAATACAGAGGCCCTTCCGATGGGTCCTAGCTGTCAGGTGGAGGAATCATTATTTTGCGCGTAATAAGGAGGCATTTCCTTGCATGCGGCCATGGACCCAGCTGTTAGCCTCTCTACGCACAGTCTACTTCCGATGGTGTTGTTCGTTGACCACATTGACCACTCCGCGCCGAGTGCATCCAAGGTGGTGGACGACGGCGAGGCCCCGGACAACAACGAGCCGGAGATGGGAAGACGCGGGAGTAGAGTCACAGACAGAGAGGTGTACAAGGGTTAACTGGTTCTGGTGCGGTGTGGTTCGGCAGTCGGTGGACAAGAACAGGAGGTGTGGAGGGGTGGAGGGATGGCCTGGCCAATGGTGGAGTAGCGCTTCATAGCGAAGCATGCTGAGCAGAGCTCTTAGCAGCAGGAGGCGGGAGCAGGTGGTCCCGGTGGCGCTGGAGGAAGAAGACGAGAGATTGAAGATGGTTGGATGTAAATCCAACGGCTAATGATGCCAGAATCATTTGTTGACTAAGTTGACAATGACTTGCATTGGCTTCGACCTATTGGCCCACATTTCAGCCTCCAAAAATGTGGCACATATTCAACCCATTTTTTCAGAATTTACAGTTGTCGGTGTCAAAACCGGCGGATCTCGGGTAGGGGGTCCCGAACTGTGCGTCTAGGCGGATGGTAACAGGAGACAAGGGACACGATGTTTTGACCCAGGTTCGGGCCCTCTCGATGGAGGTAAAACCCTACTCCTGCTTGATTAATATTGATGATATGGGTAGTACAAGAGTTGATCTACCACGAGATCAGAGAGGCTAAACCCTAGAAGCTAGCCTATGGTATGATTGTTGTTCGTCCTACGGACTAAAACCCTATGGTTTATATAGACACTGGAGAGGGCTAGGGTTACACAGAGTCGGTTACAATGGGAGGAGATCTTCATATCGTATCGCCAAGCTTGCCCTCCACGCCAAGGAAAGTCCCATCCGGACATGGGACGAAGTCTTCAATCTTGCATCTTCATAGTACGGGAGTCCGGCCAAAGGTCATAGTCCGGCCATCCGGACACCCCCTAATCCAGGACTCCCTCAGTAGCCCCTAAACAGGTTTCAATGACGACGAGTCCGGCGCGCAAATTGTCTTCGGCATTGCAAGGCGGGTTCCTCCTCCGAATACATCATAGAAGATGTTGAACACAAGGATAGTGTCCGGCTCTGCAAAAATAAGTTCCACATACCACCGTAGAGAGAATAATATCTGCACAAATCTAATCCACTGACGTATTCCGCAGCGTGACATCACACCACGGCCAAGCCTTTATCCGAATCATTTTACTGTTCCACCTCAGCGCGTTTAGCGAGGCGGTTTCCTTGGCACGTCTTGTCAAAGTAGAGATCATGTCCCCTTATTCCGGGATTCTCATCAATACGGGCGTGGGTAACCCAACCGCGTCATTAACCGCGGTGCTTGGGAGATAAGCGAGTTTTATTAGGCTGGTGGGGGCTTGTAGTTTCGGCTGCCCATATAAGGGGATAAGGATCCACCCTTTCCATTTACACCTTCTTCCTCCTTTGCTTATCCATCCCTGTGCACTCGAGCTCCAACGCCCAAGTCCGCACTTCCCACCTCAACCTTCTCCAATCATGTCCGAAGCGGGAGGTAGATGGATGGCCTCCTCCATCACGGAGGGGCAAATCAAAAAGTTCAGGAAGGCCGGATACTTGTCTGACGACATCGCGCACCGGCTTCCAGATGAGGGGCAACTCATCCCCACCCCTAGGCCCCATGAGAGGGTCGTATTTCTCCCCCATTTCCTCTGCGGACTGGGCTTTCCTCTTCACCCGTTCGTCCGGGGGCTCATGTTCTACTATGTCCTGGACTTCCACGATCTGGCCCTGAACTTCATCCTCAACATCTCGACGTTTATCATCGTGTGCGAGGCCTTCCTCCGCAACCAGCCCCACTTTGGCCTATGGGTGAAGATCTTCAGCGTCAAGCCGAAGGTCGTGGGAGGCCGCCAAGCGGAGTGCGGAGGCGCCATGGTGGGCAAGATAGCCAACGTTACATGGCTCGAGGGCGCCTTCGTAGAGACCATCAAAGGGTGGCAATTGGGGTGGTTCTATATCACCGAGCCGCGTGACCCTGAATGGGAAGCGGCCCCCGAATTCCGATCTTGGAAAGAGACGAGCCTGTTGTGGGGTAGTTCGGCAGAAGTGATCGGACTTCAAACCTGCATCAAGGACCTGATCGGCAGGAAGGTTAAACTTGTCACCGTAGTCCAGGTCATGCTCTTCCGCCGGATTCTCCCGTGTCAACGACGGGCTTTCAACTTGTGGGAGTTCGACCCGGCCCAGCACCAGACTCTGTCCCGGCTCTTTGACACAAAGCACGAGGATGCCTGGAAGGTGCTATTCAAGAGCTCCGAGGTCTCCCCTCCCGTCACCGAGGATCGCGGATTCTGCGCCAAGCGCCAAGCCAGCGCGGTGAGCTTAATTTTCCCATTATGGGGTACTTGTTTTACATAGTTTGACTCTATGCGGGATCTAAACTCCCATCCCTTTCAACAGGACTGGTAGAAGAAGGCCGGGCAGATCAATTGTCCGGCTCCTTTGCCCAAAGACCCAGCGGATGCTCGTCAGACCAAGCTGTTGGTTCCGGCACCTCACGTGGTGCCGGAGAAGAAGGCCAAGAAGAAGGCCACGGGGACTCGAAAGAGCTCCCGGCGCTTGGTGGTGTCGGATTCATCGCCCGACAACCCCGAAGCACCCTCTGCCTTTGAAGACGAGGAGGAGGAAAAAGAAGAAGAAGCCTCCCCCTCCAGCGGGGGGAGGAAAGAAAAGGAAGGCCGCCCCAACTGGGGAGGCCGGAGGGTCCAAGAAGGGGAAGACCCTTCTACCGGACTACGCCTCTGATGCCGAAGACGGTGGGGAGGAATGGCCATCCAGGGTCAAGCCCCTGGCAAAATCGTAAGTGTCCGGATACCAGAATAACTTATGGCGCTCCTCTATTATTCGGTATTTTTTGACGCCGAATTCAATCATGTAGTCCGCCCAAGGCTCAGCTCGGCGATTCGTCGAGCGGCTCCCTGGATTCGTCGGATGTGAATAGTGATTCACTTCCGACGGCTTCCTCCCCGCTCCCTGCGGACGACGCCGAGGTGGAGTCCCAAAAGGGACTAAACCAGGAGGAGGTGGTCCTAGAGGCGCCGCAAGGCGACCTCCCGGACTCCAGGCCCAAAGGGGGTAAAGCCCCAGAGGGATCTAAGTTCGGCCCTGGGCCGGACACTGCTCCGGAACCATCGACGGTTCCAGAGTCCGATAGGCGGCACCTTCGTAAGAAGGGTAAGCCTACGACGCCGGCGACCTCCGTCCACCCGGAGGTGCCGGACAATTTGCTGGAGGTGCTTAACAACGCCTCCATCGACGAGGAACACCGCACTGTTATGAGTGCGGTGATTCAGAAGGTTCAGTCCGCCAAGAGCGGGCTGACCGAAGCTTGCATGAGCCTTCTAACAGGCTTTGAGGTATGTATTCAAAACATATAAAAATGTTACTGCATAGACAGTAGCCCCTGATGCTCAGTTTGGTGTTCGGAAAGAAGAGCCGAGCTGGCGATCTAAAAAGATTTTACGCAGGAGTCTAACATAAATATGTCAATATGGGAATGCAGGCTACGCTGCTGACCTCTGCCGCACTGACTGCGGAGGTCAATGCACTGAAGGAGAGTCTCGAGCGGTCCGAGAACGAGCTCGGCCGTGCCAAGAAGCAGCTCGAGGACAAGGACGGTATGTAATACGGTATGTAAATGTATATAGAAATACCTGGTTGCAAAAAATGATAGGACCAACGCGAATGTTACAGGGGCCACGACCAAGGTGGCGACCCTGAAGGAAGCGGCGTCCAAGGCCGAAAACAGTGCGGCCTTGGAGTGCGCCGAGCGAGAGAAGCAGGAGGCGCGGGTGGCGGAGGTGCGGCAAGAGCTCCAGGAAAAACACGAGAGTTTGGAGCGTGACTCGAAGACTCGAGAGTCCGAGCTCGCCTTGGCTCTTGAGAGTGCCAAAACCGCTAAGGCCGAAGCCCAAAAGTCCCTCTAGGAGATCGAGGCGATAAAGAAAATAGCGGTGGGTAACGCATTCTTTATGCAAAGCAAGCATATAAAAGTGAATTATCTATTACTTACCCGAATCCGGAGCTCTCCAGGAGCGTTCGCCGATCTGCCCCGTAGTGTGTCTGATGCTGCCGCATTCTATCGAGCCGAGGAGGGGAGCTCGATGGAAAAGGTGTTCTGGTCTCAATATGCTGAGGCCGGACATTCGGTGCCCCTGAGCGACCAGCCGAAGCAGCTGGTTGAACTCCACAAGGTGGCCGAACAGGCCATGAAGGGCCTCATAGTTCGGCTGTGGCCTAGAGAAGCCATGCCTGGGAGTTACTTCGGTCTGGTGCGGCGGCTGGTGGACGGTTGTCCATGGATTGAAGTCATCAAGCGCTCCGTCTGTATTGAAGGTGCCCGTCGGGCCCTTGCCCGTGCTAAAGTGCATTGGGGCAAGCTGGACGCTGAGAAGCTATTGACGAACGTGCCACCGCCGGGCAAGGAGTATCGCACGCCCGAGATGTATTATAAGGGCGTCCTGAAGGGTGCCCGCCTTATAGCGGGTGAATGCTCCAAAGATGTAATTTTTGAGTAGACTCGCATCTGTGATCCTGTACGCTGAAAACTTTGTTCATATGCGTTAAGCAACACTTGTTAATTTAAAATATTACCTTCTGTGCGGCCGTTTATCAGATCTGAGAGATGCAAGTCGTCGGCTTCTACCCCCATGCCACGAGTGCTGGGGTGTTCGGGATAAACCTGACCGCTCTTGTTCCCATTCTTGGGTCCATCTAGGGAGGCGCTCAGCACAACGAATAAGGCCATCAGACTTATAATGCTTTATCACTCTCACTTAGCCATAGAATTCTATAATTTTAAATTTCAGCGAAGCCCCTAGTATTCGGAAGACCGAGTTCGGGGCGCTATCCACGCCTAGGCCGGATAAATCCGGCTCCTCGCTCTAAGCGGCATAAGTCTTTAAGGACTCGAAAAACCTCGCGAACAGCGACCGGTCTCTCGCACTATCATGACGGTTAGTTTTAGCTTTCTCTACTGAGGTGTTAACCCAGCTCAACTGGGGCACAATCGCAGTAGTTCTCCCAGCACTACCTTAGCCAACATTGCGGAACGTAAGGTACCAAAACATGGGAGCCGGGCAAACCCAACTATTGACCCAAGACATGATTCGGAGCCGATGCATATAGTGCTATAAGTTCGGGGTGCCTCAGTCATGAGAGTGTTCGGTCTTCTCACACCGTGTTATGGGGTGCTTAAGCCCCTGGTGTATTGGCCGTACCAAGGTGTACAGTTGCATAATGTCATGACTGAACATATTTGTATAAAAATAGATGAATACAATAATAGATAAGAGCTATGTATTGTTTATTAAAAAAGGGCTGCTATGAAAGCAGAACGATACAAATAGTCTGGTAAGCAAGAGATGTGATTATTTGACATGTCCCCCCTCCAGGGGCAAGCTGCGGGACTTTAAGTAAAACAGGTATTTAGCTCGTTATAGAGACCACCTGGACATTTGACGTGGCTTGTTCTCTCCCTGGCTGTTGCATCGTGTGTTCGGCGAGTGTATTGCCGGGCAGGCCTTCCGAATAGTTGGGTCCTGAAAGTATATAAAAAAAGGAAACGACAGAATAGGAAGCCCCTTAGTGCGGTTGAGCCGCATTTTGGGCGTGCCGTAGTTGTGCCCCTCCCCTTATGCCCATGGTATTTCCGAAGCGTAACTATGTACGCGTGGTACCGATATCACCATCTGGCGAGGGCTGGGGTTGGGGCCGCACTGCTATGCTTGCTCGGAACGTGCCAGCCGGCTTTGTTGTAGGTTACTTCGGGCGCGCTTGACGTTGTCCGGACGTTTAACACCCGGGTTGGAGAGCTGCCTTGAGAGGCTGCTCTGTACTTCTGCCGCTAGGGCTGCTGTGTGCTCCTCCGTTCGGAGAGAGCGTTCTGTGTTTCCATTTACCGTAATGGCTCCACGAGGACCTGGCATCTTGAGCTTGAGATATGCGTAGTGCGGCACCGCATTGAATTTTGCGAATGCGGTTCATCCGAGCAGGACGTGATAGCCACTGCGGAATGGGACTATGTCGAAGATTAACTCTTCGCTTCAGAAATTATCCGGGGATCCGAAGACCACTTCAAGTGTAACCGAGCCTGTACAGCTGGCTTCTACACCTGGTATGACGCCTTTAAAGGTTGTCTTTGTGGGTTTAATCCTTGAGGGATCTATACCCATTTTTCACACTGTATCCTGATAAAGCAGGTTCAGGCTGCTGCCGCCGTCCATGAGGACTCTAGTGAGGTGAAATCCGTCAATGATTGGGTCTAGGACCAATGCGGCGAACCCACCGTGATGGATGCTAGTGGGGTGGTCCCTTCGATCAAAAGTGATTGGGCAGGAGGACCATGGGTTGAACTTTGGGGCGACTGGCTCCAACGCATAGACGTCCTTGAGAGCACGCTTCCGCTCCCTTTTGGGGATGTGGGTTGCGTATATCATGTTCACTGTCCGCACTTTCGGGGGGAAGCCCTTCTGTCCTCTGTTGTTCGGCGACCGGGGCTCCTCCTCGTCATCGCTATGCAGCCCCTTGTCTCTGGTTTCGGCACTTAACTTGCCTGCCTACTTGAACACCCAACAATCCCTGTTGGTGTGGTTGCCTGGTTGTTCGGGGGTGCCGTGTATCTGGCACGAGCGATCGAGTATCCGGTCTAAACTGGATGGGCCCGAAGGGTTTCTTTTGAATGGCTTCTTCCACTGACCGGGTTTAGAGCCTCTGAATCCAGCATTAACTGTCGTATCCTCAGTATTGTCACTGTTAATGTGGCGCTTGTGCATGTTGCGACGTGACCTGCCATTGTTGTCCTTGGTATCCGAATTGCCAGGGCTCTTGGTTATGTTATTGCTACGAGCTAGCCAGTTGTCTTCTCCCGCGCAAAAGCGGGTCATGGGTGTCGTGAGGGCTGCCATAGATTTCGGCTTTTCCTGTCCTAGGTGCTGGGCAAGCCATTCATCTCGGATGTTGTGCCTGAATGCTGCAAGGGCCTCGGCGTCCGGACAGTCGACTATTTGATTTTTCTTGGTTAGGAACCATGTCCAGAATTGTCTGGACGATTCCTCTGGCTGTTGGATTATGTGGCTTAGGTCATTGACGTCTGGTGGTCGCACGTAAGTGCCCTGGAAGTTGTCGAGGAATGCGGATTCCAGGTCCTCCCAGCAACTAATTGACTCTGCTGGCAGGCTGTTAAGCCAATGCCGAGCTGGTCCTTTAAGCTTGAGCGGGAGGTATTTGATGGCGTGTAGATCATCACCACGGGCCATGTGGATATGAAGGAGATAATCCTCGATCCATACCGCGGGATCTGTTGTGCCATCGTATGATTCGATGTTTACAAGTTTAAAACCCTCGGGGATTTGATGATCCATTACTTCGTCTACGAAGCATAGTGGGTGTGCGGCGCCCCTGTACTGGGCTATATCGCGACGTAGCTCGGATGAGCTTTGTCTGTTGTATTTGGCTAGGCCGTATTTATCATATCCGGCGTGACGATTATCGTCACGTGACGTAGGGCGCCTACGCGATCCGTAGATCGATCTTGTTTGCCTTGCCTTATCCTCCAATATGTCTCGCAGGTCTGTTGCGTTTCCCCGTGCTCTGGTATTCTTGGAGCGGTGCCAGGGTGCGGCTTGGGTTGAGGGCCGAAAGGCCTCTCTGTCGCGGCCCCGGGGTGGCCGATCGGGCACATCGTACGCTGCTGATGTAGGTTTAGTTGCTTCCTCCTCTAGTTGGGGTAGCAGCCTGCGCTTTGGGTAACTCTTGGAGGGGCGTTCGAGTTTATACTCTTCAGCCGCTAGGACTTCAGTCCATCTATCGGCTAGCAAGTCTTGGTCAGCTCTAAGCTGTTGCTGTTTTTTCTTGAGGCTGCTCGCCGTGGCCATAAGCCTGCGTTTGAAACACTCTTGTTCGACAGGATCCTCTGGCACGATGAATTCGTCGTCGTCGAGGCTTGCCTCGTCTTCGGAGGGAGGCATATAATTGTCGTCCTCGACCTCCCTGTCTGCCGCTCTCTCATGAGGGCTGGCTCCTTCGTCCTCCTGCGCTGAATCCTGCTGGAGGGGGTTGTCTTCGGCACTGTCCGGAGTGTTGACGTCTCCGGTGCCGGACTCGCCGTTTTTGCTTTGGCGGGATTTAGAGCGGCGCCGCTGATGTCGGCGCTTGGGTTGCTTCTTGGAGGGGTCGTCCTCTGTTTTTTCATCGCCATCCCCTGCTTTGGGGGTGTCCACCATGTATATGTCATATGACGAGGTGGCCTTCTAGTGCCCTATAGGTGTTGGTTCTTGGTTGTCTCCTTCATCGGCGTCCATACCGTCGATGTCTTCGGAGTCGAAGTCGAGCATGTCGGTTAGATCATCGACAGTGGCTACAAAGTGGGTGGTGGGTGGGTTTCGAATTTCTTCGTCGTCTGCATCCCAACCCTGCTGATCATAGTCCGGCCAGGGCTCTCCTGACAAAGAGAGAGACTTTAGTGAGTTCAGGATATCGCCGAAGGGCGAGTGCTGAAAGACGTTCGCGGCGGTGAACTCTATGATCGGAGCCCAATCGGGTTCGATCGGAAGGGGTGCGGAAGATTCGGAGTCCGGAACCGAGTCCGGCACCTTGGAGTCACGGGCCTTGCAAAGGACTAGGCTGGTACTCGGCTCTATTGCCGTAGAGATTGCGGCTCCTGGGGCGGCGTCCAGCCGATCGTCCCCGACTGGCGCAGTTGGCTCCGAGCTAGTGGTTGGAGCGGACACCTGAGCGGCGCTCTGGGCGCTGTCCCGTGGCAGAGCTAGATCATGCCCATCGTGATAGTGCGACGTGCTTGGCCGTGGCTCGAATCCGTCGAAGATCAAGTCCCCGCGGATGTCGGCCGTGTAGTTTAAGCTTCCAAACCTGACCTAATGGCCAGGGGCGTAGCTTTCGATCTGCTCCAGATGGCCAAGCGAATTGGCACGCAGTGCGAAGCCGCCGAATACGAAGATCTGTCTGGGGAGAAAAATCTCACCCTGGACCGCGTCGTGGTTGACGATCAAAGAAGCCATCGAGCCTAAGGGTGACGACACAGAGGAACTCTCAATGAAAGCACCAATGTCGGTGTCAAAACCGGCGGATCTCGGGTAGGGGGTCCCGAACTGTGCGTCTAGGCGGATGGTAACATGAGACAAGGGACACGATGTTTTTACCCAGGTTCGGGCCCTCTTGATGGAGGTAAAACCCTACTCCTGCTTGATTAATATTGATGATATGGGTAGTACAAGAGTTGATCTACCACGAGATCAGAGAAGCTAAACCCTAGAAGCTAGCCTATGGTATGATTGTTGTTCGTCCTACGGACTAAAACCCTCCAGTTTATATAGACACTAGAGAGGGCTAGGGTTACACAGAGTTGGTTACAATGGGAGGAGATCTTCATATCGTATCGCCAAGCTTGCCCTCCACGCCAAGGAAAGTCTCATCCGGACACGGGACGAAGTCTTCAATCTTGTATCTTCATAGTCCGGGAGTCCGGCCAAAGGTCATAGTCCGGCCATCCGGACACCCCCTAATCCAGGACTCCCTCAACAGTCTTTTTTTGCGGGGTAGAATTTACAGTCAATTTGATCTTTTTTTGAATTACAGTCCATTAGCTGGGCTGGGTGAACAAATAATGTAGCGTCTATGCGGCCCATTTATTTTTTCCCTAAAAAAATTACATGCCATTTGCACTTTCTCGAAATACACGATTTTGCTGGGCTGATTCTAATTATAATGTTGGGTTGGGCCAGCAATGTTATCAAAAAATAGATAGGTGCTGAGCATTTTGTTATAAATATATTTAAATAATAAGTGATTTATTATTACATTGGTCCTTAAATCTTACCAAGCTTTTGTACACAATCACCAGGATTTCGTTGCCAAAAAAATCCAGGATTATATTGTTAAGAAATTATTTTTATAAGTTAATAAGATGTGTGATATTGTTTTCTTACATATGTAAGTATCTGTTAAATATATGATGATAATAAAAATAATATATAATAACATATAAAATAATTTAAATATATATAATATAGTTAGAAGGTAAACATAAGTTGGACCAGGCGTTCCTATTCTTATATAAAAAAATAGAACATACCTCTGCGTTTTCTTCAAAAAAATACATAAATTGGTTTGCCGATGTTTCAGGAAAAATAAAACCTTGGATGGGAGGTCCCTAGGCCGGTCGATACATGATGGCCCTCAAGAAAATACAAACCGGCATGTCGTGGGCTGTGCATGTTAAAAAAGAAAGCCTAGACGGGGCAGCCCAAAACCTAACTGATACTTGCTGCCCCAGTGATAATAAATGATACCTGCTAGCTCCTCGGCTTCATTGTGAATTTATCTCCTATAGTAACTACATTGAAGCACCTAAAAAAATGTAACTATGTTGACAAACCCGCGGGCCCCGACGTCAGTATAGCATTAGGAGGAAGTATTTTTTCGATGAGGCACTTGCTTGCGTACGGCCATAGACCTGGTCGGTCCCGACTGTCCGCCTCTCCACGTACAGTCCTCTACAGATTCCTCTCGTTTGTTCAACATGTTCACAACAGCACACAGCGGCATCGCGACGAGCACACAAAGGCGCAGGAGGAGATCCGAACACCTGAGGAAGTGCCTTATTAGTAACGAAATGACTGAACTAGCCTAGTGGCCAAGTGACACTACCCGACAGCTATTCCGGCCGTGTTCGATTCCACCTATGCAGGTGAGGGAGTCCTGGATTAGGGGGTACTTGGACAGCCGGACTATATACTTTGGCCGGACTTTTGGACTATGAAGATACAAGATTGAAGACTTCGTCCCGTGTCCGGATAGGACTCTCCTTGGCGTGGAAGGAAAGCTTGCCGATTCGGATATGTGGATCTCCTTCTCTGTGACTGACTCTGTGTAATCCTAGCCCCCTCCGGTGTCTATATAAACCGGAGGGTTTAGTCCGTAGGACAAGAACAACAATCATAATCATAGGCTAGCCTCTAGGGTTTAGCCTCTACGATCTCGTGGTAGATCAACTCTTGTAATACTCATATCATCAAGATCAATCAAGGAGGAAGTAGGGTATTACCTCCATCGAGAGGGCCCGAACCTGGGTAAACATCGTGTCCCCAGCCTCCTGTTACCATTAGCCTTAGACGCACAGTTTGGGACCCCCTACCCGAGATCCGCCGGTTTTGACACCGACATTGGTGCTTTCATTGAGAGTTCCACGGTGTCGTCGCGGTAAGGTTTGATGGATCGCCTCGTTGTCAAGGACAACATCTACTCTGGGGGAGCCCTGGCCCCAGGCCAGACTCTCCGACTAGGCGGCTTCTTCATGACCGCCCGATCGGCTGTCGCGCCGACGATGACTTCTCAGGTCATCAAAAACAGCCTCCACATCAATTCGGAACTTGCCGAACAGATGGATCCGATGGAGCGCTCTTCCATGAATGAGCTCTTGGATCGCATTGCCGCTCTGGGTGTCGCTACGGACTATGATCGGATTGGGCTTAAACCCGACCAAAGGGAGATTAACTCTCCGTCGGTCACCCATGAGATAGCGGTAGTGGAAGAGCAACACATGGATTCTCCCTCTATTTTGAGGATGAACTATGTCCCATTTCCGAGCTCTCTGAGCTGGATACCCATTCGTGGGAGGACATGACCCAAACCCCAAACTTAGAATCGGGCGGCGGACCAAAAAAATTGGGCAACATCCCAGAGCCCGAGCTTCCAAGCTCGGAAGCTTCTTTGCCCCTGGGACTCAGATCGGGTCAGGGTTTGGACTTAAATCTACCCACCCGCCAAGATTCAAGCAATCTTTCCCACATCAGAAAGAGCCCCAAGAGACAGTACATCACTTCTGGGCCAGATTCCTCCTTGTAATAAACAAGGTTAAGCACTGTCGCGAGGAAGACACAATCTCATTCTTTTGCAAAAATTGCACGGACAAGGGAATCCTCAACGCCATAAGTCGCTGCGACATAGTACGCTTTGCTGACTTGGCGGCCATAGTACAGAAGTACTATGCGATGGAAAGCGCCTGGAAAACCCAAACAAAATTCTGGGATCCTCCGGATCTTACTAAACCCTTCATCCGAACTAAAAGGGTAACCTCTCGCAAGTCACCCGATTCAATTACCAAAAAACCAAGGTCCACTGCAGGGCGCGGAACCGTATTGGAGGAATGGCTCAATGGGCCATGCAAAATTCACATCACACCGGATACCATACCAACACATAGCCTTAGAGCATGTTAGATACTCCGGCAGGTAGCGAAAAGCGGCGAGGATCACCTCATCAACCATACTACAGAGCAACATCCCACCGAATATAACAATACAATACTGACAGTCTTCGATACTTTCACCTCAAACAATAGGCGTCAGCGAGCACTCCGCAGCCTCGCTGACGTCTGCCATGTTGCAGCAATGAATCCATGGAACGACACGGCTATAACTTTCAATGCTAGTGACGAACCTCAATTCCGAACAGTTCGGGCACTAGCCGCTTTGGTCCTTAGTCCAATCATGGACGGCTTCCGGCTCACTAAAGTGCTCATGGACGGCGGAAGCGGATTAAAACTCATCTGTGAGGAAACCCTCAACAAGATGGAAATTGACAAGAGCCGCATTGAGCGAAGCAGCACAACGTTCAGGGGGATCATCCCTAGTAGGGAGGCACGATGTGCGGGAAAAATCACACTGGATGTGGTATTCGGCACGCCGGAAAACTACAGGTCCGATGAAATCACATTCCAAGTGGCCCTGTTTAGCAGCGGATACGACGCCCTTTTAGGGCGGGACGTATTTGCAAGCTTTCAAGCTATACCCCATTACGGGTACATGAAGCTCAAAATGCCCTGGCCCAATGGAATCATCACTCTAGCTAGTGATCCGGACGTCGCACTCCGAGCCGAAAATAAAACTGCCGCACTGGCCCTGGAGGCATTATCCGAAGCCCTCGCGGCCGAAGAACTAACCATGCTGCGCGCCACAGTGGACAGGGATGACGTGATACTTGACAAGCGACCCAAGTCCACCTCTTTCAAACCAGCGGACGAGATAGTCAAATTCCAGGTCCACTCAACGGACCCTACAAAGACAGCTCCCATTGGGACACAGCTGAACCCCACAATAGGTGCCGCACTATGAGAGTTCTTGCGTGAGAATTGGGATATCTTCGCCTGGCATCCTTCAGACATGCCAGGCATGCCACGCAGGCTGGCCGAACACAGCCTAAATATAATGAAGGGATACAATCCAGTCAAGTAGACTCTTCGGCGTTTTTCAGAACCTAAGAGACAAGCCATGGGAGAAGAGCTAGCTAAGTTACTCGAGGCCGGATTCATCAGAGATATAAAACATCCGGATTGGCTAGCAAACCTGGTGATGGTACCAAAAGAAGGACAAATCCTGGAGCCTATGTGTCGATTTCAAGGACCTCAATAAGGCTTGCCCCAAGGATCCCTTCCCCCTCCCCCGCATTGACCAAATCATCGACGCTACCGCAGGACACGACTCATTGTGCTTCCTCGACGCATACTCCGGATACCATCAAATTAAGATGGTAGAGTCCGACCAAGCTGCAACGGTATTCATAACACCATATGGCCCCTTCTATTTCAATACCCTGCCTTTTGGGCTAAAAAATGCCGGCGCAACCTATCAACGCATGATTCAGACATGCCTGGAGAAACAGATCGACAAAATAGTCGAGGCATACATAGACGACGTGGTCATCAAAACCAGAAACGTAGAATCTTCAGTAGATGACTTGAGACTTACGTTCGATAATCTCCGAACATACGACATCAAGCTCAATCTGGAAAAATGTGTTTTCGGCGTACATGCTGGAAAGCTGCTAGGATTCATCGTCTCCAACAGAGGAATTGAAGAAAATCCGGCAAAAATTCGAGCTCTGTCACAGTTGGCTATCCCAACAGACCTCAAGCAAATCCAGAAATTAACTGGATGCGTGGCTGCCCTAAGCCGCTTTATATCCCAATTGGGAGAAAAGGCACTACCTCTCTATCGCCTTCTTTGACGCACCGAACACTTCGAATGGACGGATGCGGCCACGGCCGGACTGGAAGAAATAAAGGCCCTCTTGGCCAACAATCCAATCCTAACCGCGCCAAATACGGGCGAACCCATGCTATTATATATAGCCGCAAAACACCAGGTTGTAAGCGCAGTGCTCGTCGTCGAACCAGAAACGGTCGGACACAAGTTCCCGCTTCAAAAGCCGGTATACTACGTATCCACAGTCCTCACTCCATGCAAATCCCGGTACCCACATTATCAGAAGATAGCATACGCGGTCTTCATGGCATCCCAGAAACTACGTCACTACTTTCAAGAGTGCTCAATCACGGTGGCCTCAGAAGTACCACTCAACGATATAATAAACAACCGTGATGCCTCGGGCCGGATTGCTAAATGGGCTATCGAGCTCCTCCCATTCGACATAACATATAAACCACGGCGATCCATTAAGTCGCAAGTCCTGGCTGACTTTGTCGCTGAATGGCCAGAATCCAAACTCCCTAAAGAGTACGACGCATACTCCAACTGGATCATGCACTTCGACGGCTCTAAGATGCTAGCCGGATTGGGAGCGGGTGTCGTCCTAACATCCCCCATCGGAGACGCGGTTTAGTATGTACTCCAAATACTATACATAGACTCCAACAATGCAGCCAAATACGGGGCTTTGTTGCACGGTCTTCGGACGGCAGTCTCCATGGGCATCCAATGCCTAGAAGTGCGTGGGGATTCGAACCTCGCAATATCTCAGATAAATGGAGACTTTGACGCCAAGGATCCAAAAATGGCGGCCTACCGTAATGCCGTCCTCAAAATGTCATCTAGGTTCGAGGGGCTCAAATTCCACCATGTGGTTCCAGAGAACAATCAAGCAGCGGATATCCCCGCCCGCATCGGTGCTAAATGCGACCCCGTCCCACCTAATATCTTCTTGGAAAGGCTGTTCAAGCCATCCGTGGTATGGGAAGGGGAGGCCGACAATACCAGTATGGAACCGAATATAACCCCAGATACCGAACCATCTGATGTAATCGGAGGCTCTGCCACCGAAATAACACCTTCTGCCCACTATGGCTGTCATTGCCTCGTGGACAGAACCTTTCTTAGCCTACCTAAATAGGCAAGAACTCCCTGAGGACCAAAATGAAGCACGTTGCATTGTGCGATGCTCTAAAGCCTACAAAGTCCACGAGGGAGAGCTTTATAAGAAAAGCGCCACCAGAGTGCTCCAAAGATGCATCTCCGAAGAGGAAGGGCGACAACTCTTAGCCGAAATCCATGCCAGACTCAGCGGTCGCCATGCCGCAGCTTGGGCACTTGTAAGCAAGGCCTTCCGTACAGGTTTTTTACTGGCCGACAGCCCAAGTAGATGCACATGACCTTGTCCAACATTGCGTCGGTTGCCAACTTTTCGTCAATCAGAGCCATATGCCCCCTACCGCTCTCCAAACAATCCCCATAACTTGGCCCTTTGCGGTCTGGGGGCTTGATATGGTCGGACCCCTTAAAGGGGGAAGCCATAAGAAAAAAAATACTTATTGGTTATGGTGGACAAGTTCACCAAATGGATAGAAGCCAAACCAGTTAAAACGGCCGAATCCGGACCAGTGATAGACTTCATATCAGGGGTTGTGCACTGTTACAGTGTCCCCCACAGCATCATCACTGACAATGGCTCAAATTTCATAGCCGATGAGGTGAAAACTTGGTGCGGCAATATGGGCAGTAAGCTTGATTACGCCTCTGTCTATCACCCCCAAACAAACGGTCAAGTCGAACATGCAAATGGTCTTATAATGAGAGGCATCAAACCCAGACTAGTGCACTGCTTAAAGGAATCAGATATGCACTGGGTCGAGGAGCTCGACTCCGTACTATGGGGACTTCGGACCACGCCAAATCGCACTACCGGATACACACCATTCTTTATAGTGTACGGCACAGAGGCGGTATTGCCTTGCAATATTATTCATGACTCACCTCGGGTGCGCATGTATGAAGAGAGAGAAGCCGAGCTTGATCGGCAGGACAATCTAGATGCCCTGGAGGAGGAGCTCGATGTAGCAGAAGCCCGTTCTGCATTCTATCAGCAGCAGGCTCGAAGGTATCAAAGCAGAGAAGTACGGGCCAAAACTTATAACATTGGCGAACTCGTTCTATGCCTACCGGAGAAGAAGAAGGACAAGCTCAAGCCCAAGTGGGAGGGTCCCTTCATCATTGATAAAGTTCTCACCGGAGGAGCGTATCGTCTGCGTAATGCATCAGATAACAGACTCGAGCCGAACCCATGGAATGCGGCCAGACTCCAAAGATTCTACGCCTAGTGCCGAACTCAGAGTTCGTCCCCCTACCTCAGCCCTTTTAATTATGTCCTCCTTTTTTCTCTTTCTTTTCCTCTTTTCTTTTCACACATGAAGCCTCAAATGCTTTACGGATGCTTCGATCGCTCCGGACGCACTATGCGTGCTCAATATACCTGGGGGCTTCCTATACGGAAGCTTAATATAATTATTTTCATGGCTTTATGCCCACCACATATGCGTCACCTTTCCATATGTGCCTTTTCTTCACCATTATATGCATCGATATGACTTAAGTTTTGGCCATGCTGGGTTGCCTGGCTCTTGTGTTTATGCCCTACATTCCCGTTAATTCGACTAGGGCATAAGGGGAGCACCTCAGCAGTTCTTACTGCCAGCCGGATGTGTACCTCAGACTGGGTGAAGCCGAAAGCTAGCGTTCTTAAGGGAATATTCGGTCAGTGAACAAAAGATGTTTTTATCTATTACAACATAAACCCCCAGATGTTTTGTATCCTGCGTCTTTGTTCGCAGTTCGGACATGCACATTAATGCATGCGGACCCAGGGAAAGGAACCCTTAACAGAACTATTCTCTCTGGAAGATGTCTCTTACTAACCATATAATATAACATAACTAGTTGGGTACTTGTCTGTTCAAGCACTTATGACCCCTACACCTCGTTTCCACGTGTACCCCGGTTTTACATAACTGAGCGGGTATTCGGATACACTTCAGACTGTCAGGTCCGGAGGCTGAAGCGAAAAGGTCCGCCAAGACAAATGATTTACAATCCGGCTAGGGACTACATATGTCCATTGAAGTACATAGTCACTTGGACTGGCTAAATTCTTCTTCTATACCATCCAACAGGCTGTCCAGCCTACAATCCTATTGGGAATACTTTGCAGCTAATTCTACTTGGTCATATACCAGACTTACATGGATCTCTTTCCCATCTGGCCCCAGCGGTCCAACCTCGTCCATATGGTTCGGGTCAGCCTTGGCGTATCGCGTCTTCACCATGGCTCAGGCTTCCCTTGCACCTTGATGGTAGGCCGATATCTTCCATAATCGGAAGCGCCGTCATGCTCCCTTGAGCATATCCACAAACTCCCCCATGCCTCCTGGAAGGGAAGCGGATGGCCACAAGGCATGGGCAATACCCTGCATCACCTGCCGAATTCGTTCGTGCAGTTGTGAGAGATCTTGCAGCAGATCGTGTGCGGATCCGGGCATCTCCTCTTCAGGACGGCCTATCAGCATACCTCCAGACATAAAGCTGTTAACTCGTTTCTTCGCCGAACTATACTAAGGTTCACTTAGGCACTTACTATAAATGCCGTGTCGAAGCTCCTATTCTCCTTCATGGAGTCAACAAGATGGGCCCTAACATCTGCTAATTCGACGCCCAGCCGGACATTGGCATCTTGGAGATTGTTTTTCTCCCGCCTAACCTGTCTAAGCACACGCTCGCCAGCCTTTAGCTGTCTTCGAGCATGCGGCTCATCCTCTCGTACAATCTCCGGACTCTCTCCGGGATTGTCTGCGGAATCTATTGTTAGATTTCTAAAAGCATGCCGAATATTAACTGGTGTATGTACTTAGATTCTCTTTGATTGAGACAAGTATTACTAGATGAGGCCTTCTCGGATTCCTCTATTTTGGCAAGTGCGGCCCTCAGCTGGGCCTTGCATTCCTCTAGCTTTTGAGATAAATGGGAATTCTTATCCGCTAGAACCCGTGCATACAATGATCCTTAAATCAGTTGAGCCAAATGTTTCAAGTCTCGGGGGCTACTGATATACATACTTATCAAATTTTCTTACCTGTATATTCTTTAGATACTGGGCCGTCGCTCTGGCAAGTCCATCTTGAGCAGCTCGGATGTACGCGTCCCCTGAATTGAAGGCATTGAACGCATGTTCGAAAAAAATACCATTGCAGAGTACAGCCCGTCTGCACCGGTGATTCATGGCACTCTCCACTTCGGAATTCGTAGCGGAGATTCTGTCTGCATCCTCTGCAGGAGGATAGTTCGGTGTTGTCCCCACATTTGCCTCCACTCGTGGGGCCAGTTCTGGAATCCAACTGGCGGAGGCATGGCCGGCAGGGTCTCCAATATAGTCCGGCGGCTACTCTTTCTGCCAAGACACAATGGACGCTGTTACATTTCAAAGATGATAATCATCGAGCAGGTTTTAAATTATACCTCTGCAACAGCGTCTCAATCCTAACCACCTTCCTCTTAAGCCTGCCTGGCCTAGGTGCCCTTTGCTATTGAGCCCCCATGGGCTCGGCGCGGCATCCCGATTGCCGTTTCTATAAAAGTACAGTATGTGTGCATAAGGTATGGCATAAAGAAGGAATCCTTCTCGAAAGTTAGGATTTCGGCTTTACTTACGTATGGTACAGGGAGCAATCCAGGATAATCAGCGATGATGGCCACTAAGGTGCCGTCACAGCTTGCCTGGTAAAATATTCCATCAACAAGCTCCACAGTTATGTCCGGATCTTCTTCAAGTCCGGGGTCGAGAGCCCAGTTAGGGTCCTCTGGCTGCGGAGATGGGCTATTGAGCTCTTTCACGGCCTTTTTCAGTTCCTGCTATGAAATAGCAAGGTAAATAATCGTGACAAAGGATGCAAGAATGAATAGAGTTGAGTAAAGGATGACAGCTTACCCAGCTTGGGGGGGGTACATGGAAAATCCATCCCGTGGCTTAATGCGAAGGAACTCCTCTTCTTCTCCTTTGTACAAGTCGGACAATATTCTTGCCAGAGCAGTGGCGGAGTCTGGACCTTTACGACCGCAGCGGGTGGCATCGTCTTCTCTGTAGAAGTGCCACATGGGTTTCCCCCGATATTGAAGTGGCTAAACCCCCCCGCATTATGCATATTGACATAACTTCGATTATTGTCAGTCCTGATTGGGCCAGTATTTTTATCCTGCCCATCAAGTAGAGGACTTCTCTGTTAACCTCCTCCTGGGGGCTCCGGGGGCGCCGGCTTTGGCGTTTCTTCAGTGGAGCATTAATAAACTCAGGAAGGCCTGTTCGGATTGGGTCCAGAAGGGGAACATCCTCTACATAAAACCACTCCGAAGGCTAGTCTTCGGATGCCTTCTTTGGAGTGCCGGACAAGTATCCGGTCTGGGCGACGCGCCATATTTCGGCTCCGCCCACTTGATATATAGATCCCTCTTGATTATGAGGGACAAGGCAGAATAGCCTCTTCCATAGATCGAAATGAGCCTCACAGCCCAGAAATAGCTCGTAGAGGGCAACATAACCTGCGATGTGCAGTACAGAGGCGGGGGTGAAATTATGCAGCTGGAGGCCATAGAACTCCAGGAGCCCGCGGAGGAACGGGTGGATTGGAAACCCGAGTCCCCTCAGTAAATATGGGACAAGGCATACCCGCTCCCCCTGAGATGGATTAGGAAAGCTCTCTGCTTGCTCCCCACCATTATAGGTGGCTAGTATGGCTCGGACGGGGACCATGTATGCAGGTGGAAGAAACCCCTGGGTCTGCAACTCTACTAATCGGCTATGGGGGATAGAACACTTTTCCCAGTCACATGGCTTAGAGATAAGGGTGTGAGAGGAGGAGCTGCGGCGGCCGGCCATGATGGAGTGGCTTTTTCCGGGCACCCTCTGTTGAATGCTTGATGGGAGGAAGATGGTGTGATTTGGATCTGAGGATCCCCGTCTCTTCAAATAGACGGCTGGCTTACAGGGTCAGGGGGGCAAATGTAAAAATGCCCTGACTTCTCATATCCACTTGACACGTGGAGATAGCCATTATTGAAACACAGAAGCCGAGGAGTACAACATTGATGGGAAGCCGGACACTGTTTGCTAAAACAGGTACTCTTGATTTGGAGAAGAACCCGCCTTGCAATGCCGAAGACAATCTGCGCGCCGGACTCATCGTCATTGAAGCCTGGTTCGGGGGCTACCGAGGGAGTCCTGGATTAGGGGGTACTCGGATAGCCCGACTATATACTTTGGCCGGACTGTTGGACTATGAAGATACAAGATTGAAGACTTCGTCCCGTGTCCGGATAGGACTCTCCTTGGCGTGGAAGGCAAGCTTGGCGATTCGGATATGTGTATATCCTTCTCTGTAACCGACTCTGTGTAACCCTAGCCCCCTCCGGTATCTATATAAACCAGAGGGTTTAGTCCATAGGACAAGAACAACAATCATAATCATAGGCTAGCTTCTAGGGTTTAGCCTCTACGATCTCGTGGTAGATCAACTCTTGTAATATTCATATCATCAAGATCAATCAAGCAGGAAGTAGGGTATTACCTCCATCGAGAGGGCCCAAACCTGGGTAAACATCGTGTCCCCAACCTCCTATTACCATTAGCCTTAGACGCATAGTTCGGGACTCCGTACCCGAGATCCGCCGGTTTTGAAACCGACAACAGGGAAAATATCTCCATTTTTTTGCCTCTATCTTTATTGACATGAGGGTCCACATTGTCATCTACGCACACCATGTCCAACACTTGCCAAAACTTCGTCCCTCGTTTTCTCTGTTTTTCGCACACTCGACATTCTATGGGCATTTTGAAAATATCATATCTTTTGGAGTGTGCATCATATGAAGAGGTGCTATGCATGAATGTTGATCATCATGATGTTAACTGGCTGGTAGTGCCGTTTTCGACCATGATAAAACTTCCAACATGATGTTAATCCTGTTTGAAAAGGCTGTGTTAATATAAATGCTCTGCCTCTGAAAGTTACAGTTTCTTATCTGAAACTGAAACTTGCAGTGTCTTCTCTGAGAATCACATTGTCTGCACTTTCATACTTCTATGAAACTACATTTTTTAAGTGCTAAAAATAGATCTCTAGAATTCATAAAATACTTCATATGCTCAATACTGCAAATCTGAAATTCAAAAGACATTCATATATGAAAGTATTCTCAAAATAGACAACACAAAACACAATTCACAACCTGCAAATACTAACAACCCTAAGCTCCTCCTGACAATTCACAACCTTCCCGACTATTAGGCTCGGGGGGGGGGTCCCCTCCTATTCCTCAGCGGCAGACAACCTCCCCATGAGACGATGTGAACAACGAGGGAGAGGATGGCGGGGGAAGCGTCATCGGGCCAACTGCTTTTCTCCTCTTGAAGTTGGGTTCGGTCAACGAAGACTCCACCGGCTCGCTCTGGCACAAATGAGGGAGTCCTGGATTAAGGGGTCCTCGGACAGCCGGACTATATACTTTGGCCGGACTGTTGGGCTATGAAGATACAAGATAGAAGACTTCGTCCCGTGTCCGGATGGGACTCTCCTTTGCATGGAAGGCAAGCTTGGCGATTCGGATATGAAGATTCCTTTCTCTGTAACCGACTCTGTGTAACCCTAGCCCCCTCCAGTGTCTATATAAACAAGAGGGTTTAGTCCGTAGGACAACAACAATCATAATCATAGGCTAGCTTCTAGGGTTTAGCCTCTACGATCTCATGGTAGATCAACTCTTGTAATACTCATATCATCAAGATCAATAAAGCAGGAAGTAGGGTATTACCTCCATCGAGAGGGCCCAAACCTGGGTAAACATTGTGTCCCTCGCCTCCTATTACCATTAGCCTTAGACGCACAAATCGGGACCCCCTACCCGAGATCTGCCAGTTTTGACATTGACATTGGTGCTTTCATTGAGAGTTCCACTGTGACGTCGAAGATAGGGTTGATGGCTTGCCTTGTTATCAAGGACAACGTCACCTTCGAGGGAGCCCTGGCCTCAGGCCAAACCCTTTGGCTGGGTAGCTTCGTCATGATTGCCCGTTCGGCCGTCAGGCTGACAGTGACTTCTTGGGTCATCGAAAATTGTCTCCATGCCAGCTCGGAATACGCCGAGCAGATGGATCCGACGGAGTTATCATCTTTAAACGGGCTCCTTGATCGCATCGCCGCTTTGGGAGTCGTTTTGGACTATGATCGGATTGGGCTTAAACCCGATCAGAGAGAGATTGAATCTCCGCCGATCACCCATCAGATAGTAGTGGTGGATGAGCAATGCAACAACTCTTCCCCTATATTGAGGACGAAATATGTCTGGATTTCCGAGCTCACCAAGCCGGATACCTGCCCGCGGGAAGACATGCCCCGAACTCCGAACTTAGAATCAGACTGTGGGCCAGAAAAATTAGTTGACATCCTGGAACCCGAACTATTAAGCTCGGAAACTCCTAAAGCTCTCGGTTACACATCAGATCAGGGTTCAGACTTAAATCCACCCACCTGCCTAGATACAAGCGATCTTTCCCACATCAGACAATGGTCCCAAGAGACGGTACATCACTTTTGGGCCAGATTCCTCCTTTTCAAGGATAAGGTCAAGGACTATCGCGATGAAGACGCAATCTCATTATTCTGCGAAAATTGCATGGACAAGGGGCTCCTTAACGCCATAAATCGCCATCATGTATCACGCTTTGATGACTTGGCGACCATAGTACAGAAGTACTGCACGATGGAAAGCGCTTGGAAAACTCAGGCAGCCTTTTGGGATCCACTGGCTCTCACTAAACCTCTCGTCCGAACAAAAAGGGTGTACCCTCGTAGGTCGCCCGATCCAATCACGAAGAAATCGAAGCCCACCACAGGGCACAGAACCATTTTGGAGGGGTGGCTCAATAGGCCATGCAAAATACACACCACACCGGATACCATACCAAAACACAACGTTAGAGCATGTTGGATACTTCGGCAGGTGGCCAAGAGCGGCGAGGATCTCCTCATAAAAAACACAACAGAGCAACATCCCAAAAATACAACACTACAGTATTGACAGTCTTCAAGACTTTTGCCTCAAGTAACAGGCGCAAGAGAGCACTCCGCAGCCTTGCCGAAGTCTGCCAAGTTGCAGCAATAAACCCCTGGAACGATACGGCCATAACTTTCAGTGCTAGTGACGAACCACAATTCAGAATAGTCCGGGAACCGGCCGCTTTGGTCCTCAGTCCAATTGTGGACGGCTTCCGACTTACCAAAGTGCTCATGGACGGCGGCAGTGGACTAAACCTCATTTACAAGGAAACTCTCAACAAAATGGAAATAGACAGGAGCCGCATTGAGCAAAGCAGCACAACCTTTCGAGGAATTATTCCCAGCCGGGAGGCACGATGTGTGGGAAAAATCACACTCGATGTGGTATTCGGCACGCCGGAGAATTATCAGTCTGAAGAGATAACCTTTCAGGTGGCCCCTTTCACTAGTGGATATCATGCCTTGTTAGGGCAGGACGCATTTGCGAGCTTCCAAGCTATACCCCATTACGGGTACATGAAGCTCAAGATGCCTGGGCCCAATAGAATTATCACTCTTGCCAGTGATCCGGACATAGCACTCGGTGCCGAAAATAAAACAGCCGCCTCGGCCCTCGAAGCATTGTCCGAAGCCCTCGCGGCCGAAGAATTAACTGCATTACGCTCCACAATGGATAGGGACGACGTGATACTCGATAAGCGATCCAAGTCCACCTCCTTTAAACCAGCGGACGAAATAGTCAAATTCCAAGTCCACCCAACGGACTCCATGAAGACAGCATCCATTGGGGCATAGCTGGACCCCACAATCGATGCCGCACTGCGTGTTCCTACGCGAGAACCGGGATATCTTCGCCTGGCACCCTTCTGATATGTCGGGGATCCCACTCAGGTTGGCCGAACACAGCCTTAACATACTAAAGGGATAGAAGTCGGTCAAGAAAACACTACGGCGCTTTTTAGAACCCAAACGACAAGCTATGGGAGAGGAGCTAGCCAAGTTACTTGAAGCCGGATTCATCAGAGAAATAAAACACCCGGATTGGCTAGCAAACTTGGTGATGGTACCATAGAAGGATAAATCCTGGCGCCTATGTGTCGATTTCAAAGACCTCAACAAGGCTTTCCCTAAGGATCCCTTCCCTCTCCCGCGCATAGATCAGATTATCGATGCCACCACGGGACACGACTCATTGTGTTTCCTCGACGCATACTCCGGATACCATAAAATCATGATGACGGAGTCCAATCAAGCCGCAACAGCATTTATCACCCCATACGGGCCTTTCTACTTCAACCCTATGCCTTTCGGGCTCAAAAATGCTGGTGCCACCTACCAACGCATGATTCAAACATGCCTAGAGAAACAAATTGGCAAAACAGTTGAAGCATATGTCGAATCTTTAATAGACGATCTAAGGCTCACATTCGATAACCTCCGAACATATGGCATTAAGCTCAATCCAAAAAATGTGTTTTCGGCGTTCCCGCTGGAAAGCTGCTGGGCTTCATCATTCCCAATAGAGGAATTGAAGCAAACCCAGCTAAAATCCGAGCTTTCTCACAATTGGCTACCCCAACAGATCTCAAACAAATCCAGAAACTAACTGGATGCATGGTAGCTTTAAGCCGCTTTATCTCCAGACTGGGAGAAAAGGCATTGCCACTTTATCGCCTTCTTCGACAAACCAAACACTTCGAGTGGACGGACACGGCGACGGCTAGACTGGAGGAAATAAAGGCTCTTTTAGTAAGCAACCCAATCCTGGCCGCGCTGAACGTTGGTGAACCCATGTTGTTATACATAGCTGCAACACACCAAGTTGTGAGTGCGGTGCTCGTCGTCAAACGAGAGGAGGACGGACACAAATTTCCGCTTGAGAAGCCGGTATACTACATATCTACTGTCCTCACACCACGCAAATCCCGGTACCCACATTATCAAAAAATAGCATACACGGTCTTCATGGCATCCCAGAAACTATGATACTACTTTCAAGAGTGTTCAATCACAGTGGCCTCCGAAGTACCACTCAATGACATAACAAACAACCGCGATGCCATGGGCCGGATTGCTAAATGGGCCATCGAGCTCCTCCCATTCGACATCACATATAAACCATGGCGAGCCATTAAATCCCAAGTACTGGCAGACTTTGTCACCGAATGGACAGAGGCCGAACTCCCTAAAGAGTAAAATGGCACATACTCCAATTGGATCATGCACTTTGATGCCTCTAAAATGCTGGCAGGTCTGGGAGCAGGTGTTGTCCTAACATCCCCCACTGGAGATATAGTCCAATACGTACTCCAAATATTATACAAAGACTCCAACAATGCAGCCGAATACGCAGATCTGGGAGGCTCTGTTCCATGGTCTTCAGATGGCCATCTTCATGGGCATTCAACACCTGGAAGTGTGTTGGATTCGAACCTCACAATATCTCAAATAAATGGAGACTTCGATGCCAAAGATCTGAAAATGGCGGCTTATCATAATGTCGTCCTTAAAATGTCAGCCGGTTCGAGGGGCTCGAATTTCATCATGTGGTTCGAGAAAACAATCAAGCGGCGGATGTCCTTACCCGCATCGGCGCTAAGCGTGACCCCATCCCACCTCACATCTTTCTGGAAAGGCTTTTCAAGCCATCCGTGGTGTGGCAAGGGGAGACCGGCAACATCAGTCTGGATCCGACCACAACCCCAGATTTCGAACACACTGACATAATCGGGGGCTCTGCCACCGAAATAACACCTTCGGCCCATCTCATCATGGCTATTATCGCCCCATGGACCGAACCCTTCTTGGCCTACCTTAATAGGCTAGAACTCCCCGAGGATCAAAATGAGGCACGCTGCATTGTGCGGCGCTCTAAAGCCTACAAAGTCCATGAGGGAGAGCTTTATAAGAAAAGCGCTACCAGAGTACTTCAAAGATGTATCTCCGAGGAGGAAGGGAGGCAGGTCTTGGCTGAAATTCATGCCGGCCTTGGCGGTCACCACGCCGCAGCTCGGGCCCTTGTAAGCAAGGCCTTCCGTACATGTTTCTACTGGCCGACGACCCGAGCATACGCACAGGACCTCGTCCAACATTGCGTCGGATGCCAGGTTTTCGCCAACCAAAGCCATATGCCACCTACCTCTCTACAAACAATCCCCATAACTTGGCCTTTTGCAGTCTGGGGGCTTGATATGGTCGGACCCCTTAAAGGAGGAAGCCATAAGAAAAAATACTTGTTGGTCATGGTGGATAAATTCACCAAATGGATAGAGGCCAAACCAGTTAAAACGGCATAATCCGGACCCGTGATATACTTCATATCGGGTGTTGTGCACCGTTATGGTGTCCCCCCACATCATCATCACCGACAACGACTCCAATTTCATAGCCGATGAGGTGAAAACTTGGTGCGGCAACATGGGCATTAAGCTTGATTACGCCTCTGTCTATCACCCTCAAACAAATGGTCAAGTCGAACGAGCCAATGGTCTTATTATGAGCGGCATTAAACCCAGACTAGTGCGATCCTTACAAGAATTAGACACACACTGGGTTGAGGAGCTTGACTCCGTACTCCGGGGGTTGCAAACCACGCCAAATCGCACTACCGGATACACACCCTTCTTCATGGTGTACGGCGCAGAGGCTGTGTTGCCCTGCGATATTATTCATGATTCATCTCGAGTGCGCATGTACGAAGAGAGAGAGGCCGAGCTCGATCGGCAGGACAATTTAGACACCCTGGAAGAGGAACGCGACGTCGCAAAAGCCCGTTCTGCATTTTATCAACAACAAGCTTGCATGTATCAAAGCAGAGAAGTACAGGCCAAGACTTATAATATTGGCGAACTCTGTCTACATCTACCGGAGAAGTAAAAGGACGAACTCAAGCCCAAGTGGGAGGGTCCCTTCATTATTGACAAAGTTCTCACCGGAGGAGCATACCGCCTGCGTGATGTTTCAGATAATTGCCTCGAGCCGAACCCATGGAACGCGGCCAGACTCCAAAGATTCTACGCCTAGCACTGAACTCTTTGTTCGTCTCCTTCCCTCTGTTCCTTTGTATTTACTTTTTAGCTCTCTTCTCGCTTTTTCTTTTGTAGTTCTAAAGCTTTAGTGTGGCTAGACTACACACTTGTGATGCACTAATCTTCAAGTATGTCCGCTCATTATACCCGGGGGCTTCTTATACAGAAGCTTAATATAATTATCTTCCGGGCATCAAGCTCACTACATACACGTCCTTTTTCCATATGTACCTTTTTTTCGCCATTATATGCATCGATATGACTTAAGTTTTGGCCAAGCTGGGTTGCCTGGCTCCTGTGCTTATGCCATACGTTCCCGTTAGTTCGGTTAGGGCATAAAGGGAGCACCTCTGCGATTGTTACTGCCGGGTACTCCAGATGTGTACCTCAGACTGGGTGAAGCCGAAAGCTAGCATTCTTAAGGGAATATTTAGTTGGTGGACTAAAGATGTTTTTTACCTATTACAATATGAACCCCCAGATGTTACATATACTGTGCTTTTTGATCGCAGTTCGGACATGCACATTAATGCATGTGTACCCAGGGAAAGGAACCCTTAACGGAACTATTCTCTCTGGAAGATATTTCTTACTATCCATGTAATATAACATAGCTAGTTGGGTATTTGTCTGTTCAAGCAACTATGACCCCTACGCCTGGTTTGCATGCGTACCCCAGTTTATATTACCGAGCGGGTAGTCGGAAACACTCCGGACTGTCAGGGTCCGGTGGCTGAAGCGAAAAGGTCCGCCATGACAAATGTTTTACAATCCGGCTAGGGACAAATATGTCAATCGAAGTACATAGTCACTTAGACTCAAACACTTCTTCTTCTATGCCATCCAACAGGTTGTACCTGGTCATATACCAGACTAACTGGAATTTCTTTCACATATGACCCTAAAGGTCCGACCTGGGCCATATGATTCAGATCGAGCTTGGTATACCGTGTTTTCACCATGGCCCAAGCTTTCCTCGCACCTTCTCGACAGGCAGATATCTTCCATAGTCGGAAACGCCACCGCGCTCCCTTGAATAGTTTTACAAGCTCCCCCATACTTCTTGGCAGGGAGGTAGACGACCACAAGGCCTTGGGGACACTCCGCATGACCTGCCGAACTTGCTCATGTAGTTGCGACAGCTCTTGTAGCAGATCACCTGAGGATCCAGGCATCTCCTCTTCGGGACGACCAGTCAGCATACCTACAGACATAACTCTGTTAGTTCCTTTCTTCGCCAAACTATATAAATGTTCGTTTGAGCACATACTAAAAATGCCGCATTGAAGCCTCTTATTTTCCCTCACGGAGTCAACCAGCTGGGCCCGAACATCTTTCAATTCTTCGCCCAGCTGGGTATTGGCATCTTGGAGTTTGTTTTTCTCCTGAATGAACCATGTAAGTACACGCTCGCCAGTGGCCGATTGCCTTTGAGCTCCTTGTTCACCCTCTCGTGGGATTCCCGGATTCTGTTCCGGATTATCTGAGGATTTTTTCATCACATATTGTTAGCATTACTAGTCTTTACATACAATGTTGTTTTTTCTCAATTCGGAAATACATACCAATGGATGCCTTTTCGGATCTTGACAGCTCGGCTGTAGCAGCCGTTAGCTGGGTTCGACACTTTTCCAGCTCTTGAGACAACATGTTGTTCTTCTTTGAGAGCACCTATTATTACAATGATCCTTAAATCAGTTGTACCAACTGTTTCAAGTCTCAGGGGCTACTGATATACATAATTATCAGATTTTCATACTTACCCATATATCTTTCAAATACTGCTCTGTGGCTCTAGCAAGCCCATCCTGAGCGGCTCGGATGTATGCATCACCCGAGTTGAAGGCATTGAAAGCCTCTTCGGAAAAATCAGGGTCACAGAGTGCGGCCGCCGGCGCCGATGATTCATGGCACTCTCCACTTCAGAATTTGTAACGGACATTCTATCCGAATCCTCTGTACGAGGACAGTTCGGTGTCACTTCCGTGTTAGCCTCCGTCCTCGAGACCGGAATCCGGCTAGTAGAGGCACGACTGGCAGGATCCCCGGACATAGTCTGGCGGATGTTGTTTCTGCTAAAACACGACGGATAGTGTCATACTTTAAGATGAGAACCACATAGCGTGTTTAAGACCATACCTCCTTGATGACGGCTCGGTCATGTTGCTATTCGCCTTTCTTTTTGAAGGCCTACTCGGCACGGGCGCCCCTTGTTGGTGAGTCACCTCGGGTTCGGCATGGTGCGCCGATCGTCTTCCCTTTAGAGCATAAGAATTGTGCGGTGGGTGAGATGGAAAGAGTAAATCCTTTTCGGAGGATAAGTCTCCTCTTTATTTACATGCATGCAGGGAGGAGGCCGGAATAGTCAACAATGATGGCCACTTCTGTGCCATCACAGCTCGCCTGGTAGAACACCCCTTCCCCGAGCTCCACGAATATATCTGGGTCCTCTTCGAATCCGAGGTCAAGGGCCCGGTTATGGTCCCCTGGCTATGGTGCCGGGCTATGGATCTCCGTGGTTATTTTCCGGCATTCCTGTTATAAATGGACAGAGTGAATATTTATGAAAAAAGACTCAGGGAATGAATAGAGTAGAGTAATGGATGGCAGCTCTCCCAGCTGGGAGGGTTGTACATGGAAAATCCATCCTGTGGCTTAATGCGGATGAACTCCTCTCTTTCCCCCTTGTATAAACCGGACAGTATTTTCACCAGAGCGATGGTGGAGTCCGGACCCTTCCGACCACAGCGGGTGGCATCGTCTTCTCCATTGAAGTGCCACATGGGACGCCCTCGGTATTGGGGTGGCTGATCCCCCCGCATTATGGATATCGCCATAGCCTCCACTATTCATAGTCCGGACTGAGCGAGCATTCTTATCTTGCTCACCAATTGAAGGACCTCCCTGCTATCTTCCTCTCTGAGGCTCCAGGGACGTCAATTGAGGCGTTTCTTCAATGGAGCATTTGTAAACTCAGGAAGACCCATTCGGATTGGGTCAGGAAGGGAGACGTCCTCAATATAAAACCACTCGGAAGGACATTCTTCGGATGCCTTCTTCGGTGTGCCGGATAAGTATCCGGTCCCAGCGATGCGCCATATCTTGGCTCCGCCCGTTGGTGTCAAAACCGGCGGATCTCGGGTAGGGGGTCCCGATCTGTGCATCTTAGGCTGATGGTAACAGGAAGCAAGGGACACAATGTTTACCCAGGTTCGGGCCCTCTCGATGGAGGTAAAACCCTACTTCCTACTTGATTAATATTGAAGATATGAGTAGTACAAGAGTAGATCTACCACGAGATCATAGAGGCTAAACCCTAAGAGCTAGCCTATGATGGTATGATTGTAATTGTGATCGGCCTTCTAAGGACCATCCTCTCCGGTTTATATAGACACTGGAGAGGGCTAAGGTTTACATGGAGTCGGTTACAAGGAAGGAAATATAATATCCAGATCGCCAAGCTTGTCTTCCACGCGAAGGAGAGTCCCATCCAGACACGGGCCGAAGTCTTGAGTCTTGTATATTCATGCTTCAATAGTCTGGACGATGTATATAGTCTGGCTGTCCGGATACCCCCTAATCCAGGACTCCCTCAGTAGCCCCTGAACCAGGCTTCAATGACGATGTGTCCGGCGCGCAGTCTTGTCTTCGGCATTGCAAGGCGGGTTCCATCTCCGAATACTCCAATGTACCTATTACGACGAACAATGTCCGGCATCTCATTAATGTTGTACTCCTTGGCTTCAGTGCCTCAATAATGACCATTTCCACGTGTCGAGCGAATGCGAGGAGTCGAGGCATTTTTGCATTTGCCACCCCCGATCCTTCGGGCTAACCGTCTATTTGAAGGGACGGGGATTCCCAGATCCAAACCTCACTCTTCCCTCTCGAGCAAGCATCCAACAGAGCGCCCCGAAAAAACCATTCCAACATGGCCGGACGTCGCAACTCTTCTGCTCGCTCCCCCTGCCCCAAGCCGGGGGACTGGGGAGAGTGTTCAGTTTCTCATAGCCGTTTGATAATGTTACAAACCCAAGGGCTTATCCCACCGACGTTCATGGTCCCTGTCCGAGCCGGAATAGCCACCTATAACGGCGGAGAACAAGTGGAGAAATTCCCTAATCCGTCTCCAGAGGAACGAATATGCCTCATTCCACATCTGTTAAGGGGCGTCGGGTTTCCCATTCATCCATTCCTTCGTGGGCTCCTGGAGTTCTATGACCTCCAGTTGCACAACTTTACCCCAGCCTCCGTACTACATATAGCAGGGTACGTCGCCCTTTGTGAGCTATTTCTAGGCTGCGAGGCTCATTTCGGTTTGTGGAAGAAGCTGTTCTGCCTTGTCCCCCGCAACCAGGGAGAGTCCCCATGTCAAGTGGGCGGGGCCGAAGTATGGCGTATCGCCGAGACCGGATACCTATCCGGCACTCCCAAGAAGGCACCAGAGAACTGGGCTTCAGAGTGGTTTTATATTGACGAAGCCCCCTTTACGGATCCAGTCCGGACAGGACTCCCCAAGATCAGTAACGCCCCGCCGAGGGCACGTCTAAGCTGGCGCTCCCGAGGCCCCCAAGAAGAGGATACCAGGGAAATACATTTCCTGATGAGCAGGATAAAGTTACTGGCCAAATCCGGACTGACAATAGTCGAGGTCATGGCAATATGCATAATGCGGGGAGTGCATCCGCTTCAATATCGGGGCCATCCCATGTGGCATTTCACGGGGCAGACGATGCACCTATTGTGGCCGTAAGGGTCCGAACTCCGCCACTGCTCTGGCAAGGATATTGTCCGATCTATAGAAAGGAGAAGAGGAAGACTTCCTTCATATCAAACCGCGGGACGGATTCTCCATGTACAATTCCCCAAACTGGGTAAGTCGTCATTTATTTTCTCGCTTCACTTATCGTGGCGTTCTTTGCTAAGGTTACGTGCCTCGATATTTCTGAGCAGGAACTGAGGAGGGTCGTAGAAGGAATCTCCAGCCCTTCCCCGCAGCTAGAGGACCCCTAAAGGGCCCTGGATCCAGGACTCGAAGAAGACCCGGATGCGGCTGTGGAGCTTGTCGACGGGATATTTTATCAGGCGAGCCGTAACGGCGCCTCCGTGGTTATTACTGCTGATTATCCCGGACTGCTACCTTCGTCGCGTGTAAGCCAAGCCGAAGGCTCGATCCTCCAAAGAGGACTCTTTCCTGATGTCACGCCTTATCCCTGAAGCATCGTGTTTTTGCAGAGGCGACGTTCAGAGCGCAGGGCCGAGCCCCTAGGGACCCGTCAGCCACAGGCATCCGGATTGGGTAGGCTCAAGAGGAAGGCGGTTAGGGCCGACACGCCTCTACAGAGGTAAGAAAACAACCTGTCATGTAATTATTGTTACTTGAAGTATAACAACGCCCTTACATCCTGGCAGGAAGAGGAGTATCCGGACTATATCTGGGAATCCTGCCAACCACGCCTCCACTAGTCGGGCTCCAGAACCGACTTCGAGAGAGGAGGAGGACGTAGGGCCGATGCCGCATAGTCCTCCGACAGAGGACACATATATGCTCTCTGCCACGAATTCCGAAGTAGAGAGCGCCATGAATCACCGACGTCGACGGGCCATGCTTCGCAACAACATCTTTTCTGAAGAAGCATTTAATGCTTTCAATTCGGGAGACGCACATATCTGTGCTGCTCAAGGAGGGCTTGCCCGAGAGACGGACCAGTATACCAAAGATATACGGGTAAGAAAGTTTGATAAGCATGCATAGCAGTAGCCCCTGAGACTTGAAACGGTTGGAACAACAGTTTTAAGGATCAATTTATGCGCAGGTTCTTGTAGATAAGAATGAGCAATTGTCTCGGGAGCTAGAGGAGTGCAAGACCCAACTGAGGGCCATGGTTTCCAAGCTAGAGGAATCCCAGAAGGCCTCATCTGGTAACATTTATCTCGATTGTACAAAAATGTCCCAGTTAGAAACTGGCTGGTATGACAAGTTTAACAGAAAATTTTGCAGATAACCCCGGAGTAAATCCGGAGGGCGGGAGAGATGACGAGTCGCATCTCTAGAGGCAACTAAAGGCTGGCGAGCGCATTCTTACACAAGTTAGGCAAGAGAAGAATACTCTCCAAGATGCCAATGTTCGGCTGGATGTGGAATTAAAAGACGTCCGCGCGCAGCTGGCAGACTCCGTGAAGGAGAACAAAAGGCTTCGCCGCGGCATTTATCATAAGTGCCTAAATGAACTGTAGCATAGTTCGGTGAGGAAGTGTATTGAAAGAGTTGTGCTTGTAGAAATGCTAACTTGTCGCCCTGAGAAGGAGATGCCCGCATCTGCAAGCGATTTACTCCAAGACCTCTCACAACTGCACGAGCGAGCTCGGCAGGCGATGCAGAGCGTTGCGCATGCTTTCTGGCCATCAAGCTTCCTGCCGAATGGCGTGGGGGAGCTTGTGGACATGCTTCAAGGAGCACGGTGGCGCTTCCGTTTGTGGAAGAGTTCAGCCTGCCGACAAGGTGCAAGAGAAGCATGGGCTATGGTGAAGACGTGCTACACCAAGCTGGACCCGAACCATATGGCCGAAGTCGGACCAACATGGCTAGATGGGCAAGAAATTCCCATGAGTCTGGTATATGACCAGGTGGCGTTAGCCGCAAAGTATTCTCAACAGGATTGTAAGCTAGATAGCCTGTTGGATGGTATAGAGGAGGAATATAGTCAGTCCAAGTGACTGTGTAATTCAATGGGCATAAGCAACCCCTAGCCGGATTAAAATCATTTGTCATGGCGGACCTTTTCGCTTCAGTCCTCGGATCCTATAGTCCGGGTGTGTCCAAATACCCGCTCAGTTATACAAAATCGGGGTATGCATGGAAACCAGGCGTAGGGGTCATAATTGCTTGAACAGACAAGTACTCAACTAGTTATGTTATATTACATGGATAGGAAGAAACATCTTCCAGGGAGAATAGTTCCGTTAAGGGTTCCTTTCCCTGGGTAAGCATGCGACAAGGCACATGTACAAACTGCGAACCATGGCGTAGGATACAAAACTTCTCGGGATTTATGTTATGATAAACGAAGACATCTTTTGTTCACCAACCGAATATTCTCTTAAGGAAACTAGCTTTTGGCTTCACCCAGTCTGAGGTACACATCCGGCTCAACCGGCAGTAACAATCACAGAGGTGCTCCCCTTATGCCCTAGCCGAATTAACAGGAACGTAGGGCATAAACACAGGAGCCAGGCAACCCAGCTTGGCCACATCTTAAGTCATATCGATGCATATAATGGTGAAGAAAAGGCACACATGGAAAAAGAAACACAAGTGTGATGGGAAAAAAAAGCCTTGAGAGTATTTATATTTAGCTTCCGTATAGGAAGCCCCCAGGTAGAGCTTACACACATAGTGCGGCCGGAGTAGTCCGTGAGTCCGTACTGTATTAAAACTTTATGTGAAGGGAAAATATCGAGAAAGGAAGAGGGAGGGAGCATAATTAAAAGGGAGGAGGTAAGGAGATGAACACTGAGGTCGGCGCTACGCGTAGAATCTCCAGAGTCTGGCCGCGTTCCATGGATTTGGCTCGAGTCTGTTATCGGACGCATTACATAAGTGGTATGCTCCTCCGGTGAGAACTTTGTCGATGACGAAGGGACCTTCCCACTTGGGTTTGAGCTTGTCCTTCTTCTTCTCCAGTAAGCGTAGAACGAGCTCGCCAATATTATAAGTTTTGGCCCACACTTCTCTGCTTTGGTATCGTCGAGCCTGTTGCTGATAGAATGCGGAACGGGCCTTCGTGACGTCGCGCTCCTTCTCCAGGGCATCCAAGTTATCCTGCCGATCTAACTCGGCTTCCTTCTCTTCATACATGCATACGCGTGGTGAATGATGTATTATGTCGCAGGGTAGTACTGCTTCCACGCCGTACACAATAAAAAATGGTGTGTATCCGGTGGTGCGATTCAGCGTGGTCCGCAGCCCCCAGAGTACAGAGTCGAGCTCCTCAACCCAGTGCGTGTCCGACTCTGTCAAGGATCGCACTAGTCTGGGTTTGATGCCGCTCATGATGAGATCGTTTGCCCGTTCGACCTGGCCGTTTGTTTGAGGATGGTAGGAAGCGTAATCAAGCTTAATGCCCATTTTGCTGCACCAAGCTTTCACTTCATCGGCTGTGAAATTTGAGCCATTGTCAGTGATGATGCTGTGGGGGACACCGTATCGGTGTACGACCCCGGATATGAAGTCTATTACTGGTCCGGATTCGGCCGTTTTGACTGGTTTGGCTTCTATCCATTTGGTGAACTTGTCTACCACGACCAATAAGTATTTTTTCTTGCGGCTTCCCCCTTTAAGGGGTCCGACCATATCCAACCCCCAAACCGCGAACGGCCAAGTTATGGGGATTGTTTGGAGAGCGGTAGGGGGCATATGACTCTGATTGGCAAAGAGCTGGCAACCGACGTAGTGTTGGACAAGGTCCTGTGCGTCTGCTCTGGCCGTCGGCCAATAGAAACCTGTACGGAAGGCCTTGCTAACTAGTGCTTGAGCCGCGGCATTGTGCCCGCCCAGTCTGGCATGGATTTCAGCCAACAGATGCCGCCCTTCCTCTTCGGAGATGCACCTTTGGAGCACTCCGGTCACACTTTTCTTATAGAGTTCCCCTTCATGAACTTTGTAAGCTTTAGAACACCGGACGATGCAGCGTGCTTCATTTTGGTCTTCGGGGAGCTCCTGCCTATTTAGGTAGGCCAAGAAAGGCTCAGTCCACAGGGCAATGACAGCCATTATTTCGTGGGCTGATGATGTTATTTCGGTGGTAGAGCCTCCGATTATGTCTGGTAGTTTGGAATCTGGGGATGTGTTCGGATCCGTGCTGGTATTGCCGGACTCCCCTTCCCATACCACGGATGGCTTGAACAGCCTTTCCAGGCATATGTTAGGTGGGACAGGGTCGCGTTTAGCACCGATGCGGGCAAGGACATCTGCCGCCTGATTGTTTTCTCAAGCCACATGGTGAAATTCGAGCCCCTCAAACTAAGCTAACATTTTAAGGACGGCATTATCGTAGGCCGCCATTTTCGGATCCTTGGCATCAAAGTCTCTGTTTATTTGGGATATTGCAAGGTTTGAATCCCCACACACCTCTAGGCATTGAATGCCCATAGAGACTCCATCCGAATACCGTGCAACAGAGCCTCATATTCGGCTGCATTGTTGGAGTCTGTGTATAATATTTGGAGGACTTATTGGACCGTGTCTCTGGTGGGAGATGTCAGGACTATGCTTGCTCCCAATCCGGCCAGCATTTTGGAGTCGTCGAAGTGCATGATCCAGTTAGAGTATGTGCCGTACTCTTTAGGGAGTTCGGCTTCCGTCCATTCGCCGACAAAGTCAGCTAATACTTGTGACTTGATAGCCCGCCGAGGCTTGTATATTATGTCGAACGGAAGGAGCTCAATGGCCCATTTAGCGATTTGGCCCGTGGCATCGCGGTTATTTATTATATCGTTTAGTGGTACTTCGCAGGCCACCGTAATCGAACACTCTTGAAAGTAGTGTCGTAGCTTTCGGGATGCCATGAAGACTGCGTATGCTATTTTTTGATAGTGTGGGTATCGGGATTTGCATGGGGTGAGGACCATGGATACGTAATAAACCGGCTTCTGTAGCGGGAATTTGTATCCGTCAACCTCTCGCTCGATGACGAGTACTGCGCTTACAACTTGATGTGTTACAGCTATGTACAGCAGCATAGGTTCACCGATATTTGGCGCTGTTAGGACTGGATTATTGGCCAATAAGGTCTTTATCTCATCGAGTCCGGCCGCGGTTGCATCTGTCCACACGAAGTGTTCGGTGCACCGAAGAAGGCGGTAAAGAGGCAATGCCTTTTCTCCTAACCTGGAGATAAAGCGTCTCAAAGCAGCCACACATCCAGCTAGTTTCTGGATGTGTTTGAGGTCTGTTGGTATGGCCAACTGCGACAAAGCTCGGATTTTTGCCGGATTAGCTTCAATTCCTCTATTGGAAATGATGAAGCCCAACAGTTTTCCAGAGGGGACACCGAAAACATATTTCTCCGGGTTCAACTTGATGTCATATGTCCGGAGGTTGTCGAACGTGAGCCTCAAGTCATCTATTAGGGTTTCGACGTGTCTTGTTTTTATGACTACGTCGTCCACGTATGCCTCCACTATTTTGCCGATTTTCTTTTCTAGGCATGTTTGAATCATGCGTTGGTAGGTTGCACCGGCATTCTTAAGCCCAAAATGCATAGTGTTGAAGCAGAAAGGGCCATAAGGCGTTATGAAAGCTGTTGCAGCTTGGTCGGACTCTGCCATCTTTATTTGATGGTATCCAGAGTATGCGTCGAGGAAACACAGCGAGTCGTGTCCTGCTGTGGCGTCGATGATTTGATCGATGCGAGGGAGGGGAAACAGATCCTTGGGGCAAGCCTTGTTGAGGTCTTTGAAGTTGACGCACAGGCGCCAGGATTTGTCCTTCTTTGGTACCATTACCAATCCGGATGCTTGATATCTCTGATGAATCCGGCCTCAAGTAGCTTGGCTAGCTCTTCCCGCATGGCTTGCCGTTTGGGCTCTGAAAATTGCCTTAGGGTCTATTTAACAGGTTTGTATCCCTTTAATATGTTAAGGCTATGTTCGGCCAATTCGCGTGGGATGCCTGGCATGTCCGATGGGTGCCAGGCGAAAATGTCCCAATTCTCGCATAAGAAGTCTCGCAGTGCGGCATCCATATCAGGGCTCAACTGTGTCCCGATGGAAGCTGCCTTCGTGGGGTCCGTTGGGTGGACTTAGAATTTGACTATCTCATCTGTGGGTTTAAATGAGGTGGACTTGGGTCGCTTGTCGAGTATCGCGTCATCCCTGTCCACGGTGGCGCGCAGTGTTGTTAATTCTTCTGCTGCTAGGGCTTCGGACAGTGCTTCCAAGACAAGCTAGCACTGCGGTTTTGTTTTCGGCGTGGAGTGCGATGTCCGGATCACTAGCTAGAGTGATGATTCCATTGGGTCCGGGCATTTTAAGCTTCATGTACCCGTAATGGGGTATAGCTTGAAAGCTTACAAACGCGTCCCGCCCTAGAAGGGCGTGGTATCCGCTGCTGAAAGGAGCCACTTGGAATGTGATTTCTTTGGACCTGTAATTCTCTGGGGTGCCGAATACCACATCGAGTGTGATTTTCCCCGCACACCATGCTTCCCGACTAGGGATAATTCCCCTGAAGGTTGTGCCGCTTTGTTCAATGCGGCTTTTATCAACTTCCATCTTCTTGAGTGTTTCTTTGTAGATCAAGTTTAATCCGCTACCGCCGTCCATGAGTACTTTAGTGAGCCGAAAGCCGTCCACTACTGGGCTAAGGACCAGAGCGCCTGGTGCCCGGACGGTTTGGAATTGTGGTTCGTCATTGGCATTGAAAGTTATAGCCGTGTTGTTCCATGGATTTATTTTTGCCACATGGCAGATTTCCGCGGAGCTTCGATGAGCCCGCTTGTGCCTATTGTTTTAGGCGAAAGTCTTGAAGACTGTTAGTACCGTATTGTGTTCCTTGATGGGATGTTGTTCTGCTTTATGGTTTTCGAGGAGATCCTCACCACTTTTTGCTACCTGCCGGAGTATCCAACATGCCCTAAGGCTATGGGTTGGTGTTGCATCCGACATACAGTGAAGCTTACATGGCCCATTGAGCCATTCTTCCAATATGGTTCCATGCCCTGGGGCGGGTTTTGGTTCCTTGGGAATTGAATTGGTCGACTTACGAGAGTTTTGCCATTTAGTTCGGACAAAGGTTCTGGTGAGAGCCGTACTATCCCAAAATTTTGTTTGGGTTTTCCAGGCGCTTTCCATTGCACAGTACTTCTGTACTATAGTTGCTAAGTCAGCAAGGCGTGCTATGTCACGGCGACTTATAGCATTGAGGATTCCTTTGTCCGTACAATTTTTGCAGAAAAGTGAGACTGCGTCCTCCTCGCGATAGTCCTCGACCTTATTTAACACAAGGAGGTATCTGGCGCAGTAGCGATGTACAGTCTCGTGGGGCTCTTGTCTGATATGGGAGAGACGGCTCAAGCACAGATGGGTGTCCGTGGGTGAGTCCGGATTCCAATCCGGCCTAACGCTTAGGGGCAGGGGAGCCACCGAGTTCGATAGCTCGGGATCCGGAATGCTGCCCAATTTTTCCGGCCGCATACCCGATCCTAAATCCGGGATATGGGCCATATTCTCCCTCGAGCGGGAGTTCGGCTCAGGGAGCTCGTTGATCCGGACACGATTCATCCTCAAAATAGAGGGGTAATCCGTATGTGGTTCCTCCACTACCACTATCTCATGGGTGGCCGGCGGGGATCTAATGTCCCTTCGGTCGGGTTTAATCCCAATCCGGTCATAGTCCGTAGCGGTTCCCAAAGCAGCGATGCGATCCAAGAGCTCATTAAGAGAGGAGAGCTCTATCAGATCCATCTGTTCGGCAAGCTCCGAATTGATGCGAAGGTTATGAGTGATGACCCGAGAGGCCATCATCGGCGCGACAGCCAATGGGGCGGCCATAATGAAGCCGCCAAGTTGGAGAGTTTGGCCTACAGCCAGTGCTCCCCAGAGATGATGTTGTCCTTGACAATGATATGAGCCATCGAGCCTTGGAGGGACGACACAGAGGAACTCTCAATGAAAGCACCAATGTCGGTGTCAAAACCAGTGGATCTCGGGTAGGGGGTCCCGATCTGTGTGTCTTAGGCTGATGGTAACAGGAAGCAAGGGACACAATGTTTACCCAGGTTCGGGCCCTCTCGATGGAGGTAAAACCCTACTTTCTGCTTGATTAATATTGAAGATATGAGTACTACAAGAGTAGATCTACCACGAGGTCGTAGAGGCTAAACACTAAGAGCTAGCCTATGATGGTATGATTGTAATTGTGATCGGCCTTCTAAGGACCATCCTCTCCGGTTTATATAGACACCGGAGAGGGCTAGGGTTTACATGGAGTCGGTTACAAGGAAGGAAATATAATATCCGGATTGCCAAGCTTGTCTTCCACGTGAAGGAGAGTCCCATCCAGACACGGGCCGAAGCTTGAGTCTTGTATCTTCACGCTTCAATAGTCCAGACGATGTATATAGTCCGGCTGTCTGGATACCCCCTAATCCAGGACTCCCTCACCGCCCACTTGGAATATTGATCCCCCTTGATCACCGGGGACGAGGCAAAACAACTTCTTCAATAACTCAAAATGGGCTTCGCAACCCAGAAATAGCTCGCAGAGAGCAACGTAACATGCCATGTGCAGGATGGAGGCAGGTGTGAAGTTGTGCAGCTGGAGGCCATAGTACTCCAGGAGCCCGCGGACGAACCGATGGATTGGAAATCCAACACCCCTTAGTAAGTAGGAAAGAAGGCATACTCGCCCCCCTGGATGGGTTTGGAAAGTTCTCCACTTGCTCCCCGCCATCGAAGGAAGCCAATCTGCCTCGAATGGGGACTAGACATGCAGGAGGTAGAAACCCTTGGGTCCGCAACTTCACTAATTGGCCATAGGATACGGTACACTTCTCCCAATTTCCCATCTTGGTGCTGTGAGGGCGGGAGGAAGAGCTGCGAGTGCCGGCCATGTTGGAGTGGTTTTTGCGGGCATGCTCCAATGATTCCTCGCTTGGAGAAGATGGTGTGGATTGGATCTAAAGATCCCCGTCTCTTTAATAGACAATTTACTTACATGGTTAGGGTGGCAAGTGTAAAAATGCCCCGACTTCTCGCATTCGCTCGACACATGGAAGGTGAGACTATTTAGGTACAAAAGCCGATGAGTGTAACATTAAATGGAAAGCCAGATACTGCTCTTTACGATAGGTACTTTGAAGAGTTTGGAGAAGGAACCCGCCTTGCAATGCCGAAGACTCTGCGCGCCGGACTCATCGTCATTGAAGCCTGGTTCGGGGGCTACTGAGGGAGTCCTAGATTAAGGGGTCCTCGGACAGCCGGACTATATACTTTGGCCGGACTGTTGGGCTATGAAGATACAAGATAGAAGACTTCTTCCCGTGTCCGGATGGGACTCTCCTTTGCATGGAAGGCAAGCTTGGCGATTCAGATATGAATATTCCTTTCTCTGTAACCGACTCTGTGTAACCCGAGCCCCCTCCAGTGTCTATATAAACCGGAGGGTTTAGTCCATAGGACAAGAACAATCATAATCATAGGATAGCTTCTAGGGTTTAGCCTCTATGATCTCATGGTAGATCAACTCTTGTAATACTCATATCATCAAGATCAATCAAGCATGAAGTAGGGTATTACCTCCATCGAGAGGGCCCGAACCTGGGTAAACATTGTGTCCCTCGCCTCTTGTTACCATTAGGCTTAGACGCACAGTTCGGGACCCCCTACCCGAGATCCGCCGGTTTTGACACCGACACCGACACCCTCACAAACGACACCCTGTAGATGCTCGATCCTTCAATCTCTGGTGGATGCTCCATCTGGGATCGGTACTCCCACCACCGCTCCCTCACAATTGGATTCGGTGAGTCTGTTTTCTCTATGTAGTCCCCCGCGACTCCCTCCGGGAGTATCGCCGCCTTTTCGCTCTGTTGCAGATATTTGGCCATGGATGTCGCTGTCGCCGCTAGTTGGTCCTTGTTGTCAAACTAAGACTGTATCTCCAACATCATAGGTAGCTTCACAGGGTCGCCATCTGCAATCCTCACGTATCGGTTGTACTCCTCCATCATTCTACTTCTCCCCAGCACTTTCACTCGCTGGTGGTGGTTTTTGAATGGAAGAGGAGAGCAACAACGCTGGTTTTGGATTAGAATTGGAGAGGAGCGACACTGGTTTTGGATTGGAACAAGAGAGGAGGGGCGATGGTTTTGAAATGGAAGAGGAGAGGAGCGGAGCGGAGCTAGCTTTAGATTGGAACAGGAGAGGAGTGGCGGTGGTTTAAGAGGAGAAGAGCGGAAGAGCGGCGCTCGTCTTGGAAGTATTTTTTGTTTTGCGTATTTTGGGTCAAAGTTTGACCACATACTGTATTTGACCAGCAAAATGTGAATGCATGTAACCAAAAATTGTATCATTTGGTTCGTATCTGAATGTACTTTCAAATTATATTATTTTTGCAACGTATAACATATATTTTATTTGCGAAAATCATGGTCAATTCTGACCTAGAATAAAAGGGAGACTACTTAATGTGGGGTCGCTTTCTTAATTGAAGGGTAAATTGATTTTGATTTTGATCCAGTCACAGCGCGCCGTCCCTCTCATCCAATCCTAAATCGCTGCCGCACCCTCCTCTCCCTCTTCTCCATTTCAAAACCACCTCCTCTCCTCTCCATCATCGCCATTCCAAAACCACTATCTCGCCTCTCCCTCTTCTCCATTGCAAAACCACCTCCTCTCCTCTCCATCATCTCCATTCCAAAACCACTGTCTCTCACCTCTCCCTCTTCTCTATTGCAAGACCACCGTCTCTCCTCCCATCTTCCAAAGCTAGCACCAAACCACTCAGAAGGACATCTATGGAGAGGATGCAGCATCGAATCAGGCAGATCGCTGGCGGCGACGAGGCAAAGTTAGCCTGGTTGAAGGAGATCCTTACTTGGTTTGACAATGAGTGGGAGATTTCGAGGACGGTGAGGGCCATGTGGCAACGTATGCGAAAGAGCGAGACATCAGCGATGAGGGCGGCAATGTACATGTACTCCTCGGTGGCAGTCACGCCGCAGTCCTTCGAGTTCATCGAGTATCTCCTCTGGGTGATGGAGCAGAGAGATTTTCCCGGTGCGACAGTCAGGCGGAGGTGGTGGGTGTACAGGTTGAAGGTCGACCACCCAGAGGATAACAAATCGATCGAGTACGGTGTACCGTTCATGAGGGTGCAGAGCCAGCCGGAGCCACATGAGTATTCGTTCTCCCACCACAAGAGGAGGCTGGATGTTGTGATGTCGCTTCCCCGCCATTCTCCATGGTTCCCTCGTCGCTCGCCTCATTTCAACGGCGACGGTAGGGTTTAAGGTAAGCTTCACATTAACCTAATCTTCCACCTGCTCATGCTTACAATCAGTGTGACAGCTAATGAAATCATGCTTACAATTAGTCTCGGAGTACTATGCCAATCACCCTAAAATAGCTCTGGACCTTTGGGTCAAAGTTGTGACACTGTGTACAAATAAAGAAAAATAGATTGGTGCTTCTTTCAGAAAAGAGTACTCCCTAGAAAACTTCCAATATAAGCTACTAGTATTTGGTCAGAGGGTTTGCTGCCAAGAAAGATCCGTCCATAGAGAGTGCCACACATCCCACTGGTGGTGGTGGATGCCAATGTGTGCATGGAGCATGGTTGGTGTCGGTAATTTTTACTTGGTACACCTCGCACTCTACATATATGCCAGTTCCATACATACATTTGTGCTGTTCCACCAAAATGCAGTTGTATAACCCTGTTTGCACAGATAATGAAAAAGTGTGATTACATTATAGTGGCACTAGTTGATGAAACACACAAAATAAATAGAAGAAAATATTGCGATAGTATCATAGTATGCCATGCTGCGAGGGCGAGATGGGCCCTGCGACGCCTCATACGGTACGCCTCATACTGGAAATCATCCCAAGTCTCCCAGATACACCTTCTGCCAATGATGAACATCAGTGTATAGTGGTAGTACAAGGAGGGGCCTTGATACATTCAAATCTCTATTTTTGTGCAGATCAACTAAAATTAAGCACCCCAGTTTGCAGAAACGCTTAAACATTAACAATGGGACTAGTTGATGAAACATACATTAACAAAGAGAATCACTTTCTTTATCTACATTGGAAATGAAATGATAGAGAGGACACTCGCTCTATTTTAACTGTATTATTACTTCATTTTATCAGTGACACTAGGGTCGAGCAGGTGGCAAACGAGGTGTACCGTGCGTCGCAAGGATGAAGGCCGGGGATGCTTAGACTGGGATGCTGAAGCTGGCTCTTTCAATCCCTATCTCCCCCCTGATGTTTCTGTGGTAGCATTTGGGTTTAATCCAAACTTGGTCGAGCTGGTGCTGCATCCTCCTACCTGCCTAGGTTATGTGGTGAACTTGTCTCCTGCTAGTACTCAGTCCGTTCTAGTAGTAGTTGCATAACTGCCAATTTACACTGATATGTTGTCGGATAATGGTTCTCTATGGTTGGATTTCTTTAATGAAATCGGAGGGAACCCCCTCTTTCTAAATATAAAAAAATAGTGGCACTAGCGGTGCCAAAACATTGCTTCAAATTAATAGTGCCACTAGATTAAGGTAGAAAAAATAATAACATTACTGCTTTATCATGGTAGTGCCAAAACAGTAGCACAAGAGCAGGATTAACATGCAGGATCTTTGGCAAACGGTCAGACAAAAAAGGAACATACCTCGTGATGGGAACCATATCTGCAGTCAATGCCATCATAGAAGGGATGACACCAGTCACCAACATCCATGATTCAATTCATGGGACCTTTTGGTGCAGTTCACCTAAAATGAAGCAATGTCCCATGAGCTAGCAGCTTCTTCTTCTTCTTTTCTAAGAAAAGGGCTCCAGCCCCGGTTCCATTTCCATCAGAAAACGAAACCCATAGAGCTTCTTCTTCATTAATTGCAATAAAATTGAGCAACATAAAGGTTGGTTGTGAAGCTCCTGGAATGTTCAACTATAATTTGGATATCATTTGTGCAGTTCAACTAAGATCGAGCGTGAAATGTATATCTCTGTTTGCACAAAAAAGGTGGAAAGGAGGGTGACTAACAAGTGATGAAACATGCATCAAATGGAATGAAGCATGTTCCTTATCTGAATGGCAATCCTATAAGGACAGTAGCAATTTCTAAAGCAGCAGCATTGCTAGATATGAGTGTGGGCATTAGGATTAACTATGACAACCATTAAATACAACATTACTTTAGTGGTGCCATTGCTTCATTTTACCAGCAACTTTACATTAACAGCTGCTACAGAGTCGGTATTTGGGCACGGGAGAGTAGGCGGACCAGGATAGTTGCATTTCTAACGAAAATAAGCAACTTATCTTAATGGGAAATTTAGCACGACATGAAAAAAGTGCCATTGATTCATATTACTGGAGGCATTACATTGAAAACAACATTAGTTTAACGTGTCCTTACTTTTAACAGTGCGACTGCTACATTTTACTAGATGAATTACATAAGAGTGGCTCGGGGCAACAAACATCAGAACATGATATCTGGATTGGTCCCATTTTTGTTCAGTATAGCCACCTTATACTGTGTGAGGCTAGCAAATCTAGTGCTGGACTTACTCTGTTGACTTGTCCCCCAGCCCCACTTTCTTTCCTTTTTCAACAAATAGATCGGGTTTATATTGAGTTTGTACTGTGTTTCCCTTTATTTCCCTATTAGACCTAGAGACCAGTTGGATAGCCAGTCTCTGCTACTTTTCGCCCCCATTATTTCCTCTTTCGACCAAGTCCTAGATTCAGGTAACAAATCTTCCCCCACCCCCACCCCATTTCTTCCTTGTTTGAACCAAGTAGTACTAGATTCGAGTGGAGGAACTAGTTTTACCTCTTATCAGTAAAAAATTAGGTGGTTTTCGAACAGCCGATCGATCCTATCTACGAGGGGACCTGATACGTCCACAACGTATCTATAATTTATGAAGCATTCATGCTATTATATTATCTGTTTTGAATGATTATGGGCTTTATTATACACTTTTATATTACTTTTGGGACTAACCTACTAACCGGAGGCCTAACCCATATTGTTGTTTTCTTGCCTATTTCAGTGTTTCAAAGAAAAGGAATATCAAACGGAGTCCAAACGGAATGAAACCTTCGAGAAACTTATTTTTGGAACAGAAGCAATCCAGGGAACTTGGAGTACAAGCCAGGAAGCTTCGAGGTGGCCATGAGGGTGGGGGGCGCCCCCCTACTAGGCGCGCCCCCTGTCTCGTGGGCCCCTCGAGCGTCCCCCGACCGACTTCTTTCACCTATATAACTCCATATACCCCGAAAACATCAGAACAAAAAATAGACTGGGAGTTCCGCCGCCGCAAGCCTCTGTAGCCACCAAAAACCAATCGGGACCCTGTTTCGGCACCCTGCCGAAGGGGGGATCCCTCACCGGTGGCCATCTTCATCATCCCGACATTCTCCATGACGAGGAGGGAGTAGTTCACCCTCGGGGCTGAGGGTATGTACCAGTAGCTATGTGTTTGATCTCTCTCTCTCTCTCTCTCTCTCTCTCTCGTGTTCTTGATTTGGCATGATCTTGATGTATCGCGAGCTTTGCTATTATAGTTGGATCTTATGATGTTTCTCCCCCTCTACTCTCTTGTAATAGATTGAGTTTTCCCTTTGAAGTTATCTTATCGGATTGAGTATTTAAGGATTTGAGAACACTTGATGTATGTCTTGTCGTGCTTATCTGTGGTGACAATGGGATATTCACGTGATTCACTTGATGTATGTTTTGGTGATCAACTTGCGGGTTCTGTGACCTTGGGAATCTATGCATAGGGGTTGGCACACATTTTCGTCTTGACTCTCCGGTAGAAACTTTGGGGCACTCTTTGAAGTACTTTGTGTTGGTTGAATAGATGAATCTGAGATTGTGTGATGCATATCATATAATCATGCCCATGGATACTTGAGGTGACAATGGAGTATCTAGGTGGCATTAGGGTTTTGGTTGATTTGTGTCTTAAGCTGTTATTCTAGTATGAACTCTATGATAGATCGAACGGAAAGAATAGCTTCATGTTAGTTTACTTCGGACTCTTGAATAGATAGATCAAAAAGGATAACTTTGAGGTGGTTTCGTACCCTACCATAATCTCTTTTTTGTTATCCACTATTAGTTGCTTTGGAGTGACTCTTTATTGCAAGTTGAGGGATAGATCTAGTTATGTTATTATTGTTGAGAGAACTTGCACTAGTGAAAGTATGAACCTTAGGCCTTGTTTCCTACCATTGCAATACCGTTTACGCTCATTTTTACCACTTGTTACCTTGCTGTTTTTATAATTTCAGATTACAAATACCTTTATCTACCATCCATATTGCACTTGTATCACCATCTCTTCGCCTAACTAGTGCACCTATACAATCTACCATTGTATTGGGTGTGTTGGGGACACAAGAGACTCTTTGCTATTTGGTTGCAGGGTTGTTTGAGAGAGACCATCTTCATCCTACGCCTCCCACAGATTGATAAACCTTAGGTCATCCACTTGAGGGAAATTGGCTACTGTCCTACAAACCTCTACACTTGGAGGCCCAACAATGTCTACAAGAAGAAGGTTGTGTAGTAGACATCAAGCTCTTTTCTGGCGCTGTTGCCGGGGAGGTGAGTGCTTGAAGGTATATCTTTAGATCTTGCAATCGAATCTTTTTGTTTCTTGTTTTATCACTAGTTTAGTCTATAAAATAAAACTACAAAAAATGGAACTGAGTTTGTCTCATACGCTTCATCTTTTTAATATCTTTCGTGAGAATGATTGTAAGGAAAATTGTGCTCAAGTGCTAGAAGAAGAAATCTATAAAATGTTTGGCACTAAATCTTTGAATGATGAGCATGATTGCAATGTTATTAGTATGAATTCTTTGAATACCCATGATGCTAATTATATGCAAAGCCACAAGCTTGGGGATGCTATGTTTGATGAATATGATATTTTTTGTCCCCCAAGTTTTGATGAGCAAATTTATTTTGATGATAGCATGCCTCCTATTTATGATGATTATATTGATGAAAGTGGGTTTGGAAGAGTGTCAACTTTAGGTAGTATTGATCCAACTATTTTGGAGGGTGTTGAATCTTATAATATTTATGAAAGTGGATTTTGAGAGGTCATGACTTTATTTAGTGATGATTCCACTATTTCGGAAGAGGTTCCAATTGACTATGAGAACAAAGTTGCTATCTATAATGATTATTGTGATGACTTGTATGCTATTAAGAATAATGATAACCATGAAACTTGTCATCATGATTTTAGTTTTCAATTGGATTATGCCTCACATGATAATTATTTTGTTGAGTTTGCTCCCACTACTATTCATGAGAAGAAATTTGCTTATGTGGAGAGTAGTAAAATTTCTATACAAGTAGATCATGAAAAGAATGCTTTTGGTGCTGGTTATATTGTTGAATTCCTTCATGATTCTACTGAAAATTATTATGAGGGAGGAATATATGCTTGTAGGAATTGCAATAATATCAAGTTTCATCTCTATGTGCTTAAAGTTTTGAAGCTATGCTTGTGTTGCCTTCCTATGCTAGTTGATTATTGTTCCCATAAGTTGTTTGCTCAAAAAATCCCTATGCATTGGAAGTGGGTTAGACTTAAATGTTCTAGTCATATTCTTCATGATGCTCTCTTTATGTTTCAATTCTTATCATGTGAGCATCATTGAAATCATCATGCCTAGCTAGGGGCGTTAAACGATAGCGCTTGTTGGGAGGCAACCCAACTTTATTTTTGTTCTTTACTTTTTGCTCCTGTTTAGTAATAAATAATTCATATAGCCTCTGGTTATATGTGGTTTTATGTTTTAATTAGTGTTTGTGCCAAGTAGAGCCTTTGGGAAGACTTGGATGAAGTCAATGTGATCTTGCTGTAAAAAACAGAAACTTTAGCGCTCACGAGATTAGCTGCCATTTTTTACTGGAGAGTGCTTTTAGGTTGAATCTATTTGCAGATGATTAATATACAAATTACTCAGGTCCACCAATTTATTTTAGAAATTTTTTAGTTCCAGAAGTATACGTTTGATACAGATTACTACAGACTGTTCTATTTTTGACAGATTCTGTTTTCATTGTGTTGTTTGCTTATTTTGATGAATCTATGAGTAGTATCGGAGGGCATGAACCATAGAGAAGTTGGAATACAGTAGATATTACACCAATATTAACTTAGGATGAGTTCACAACAGTACCTAAGTGGTGATTTATTTTCTTATACTAACAGATGTGAGTTTTGTTTTGAGTTTCATGTTGTGAAGTTTTCAAGTTTTGGGTAAAGATTCGATGGACTATGGAATAAGGAGTGGCAAGAGCCTAAGCTTGGGGATGCCCAAGGCACCCCAAGTTAATATTAAAGGAACGCCAAGAGCCTAAGCTTGGGGATGCCCCAGAAGGCATCCCCTCTTTCATCTTCATTCATCGGTAACTTTACTTGGAGCTATTTTTTTATTTACCACATGATATGTGTTTTGCTTGGAGTGTCAATTTATTTTGTTAGTATTTTCTTTATGTTATTTAGAATAATGTTTTGCATCTATATTTTCAATAAAAATGTCAAGGATAGCCTTTACCATGTATATTTTGCAACTATACATGTTGCTGTTTCAAAAGAGAAAGTTTACCGATGTTGCAAAAATTCCCTAGAGAAGTCAGAGAGTGATATAATGGTGAATATTTTCGCAGCTCTAATAAATCTTATACAGCGTAGTATTTTTCTTATAATTTTTGGAGTTAGGGAAGTATGATAAATCTTGCATTCTTTATAGACTATACTATTTTGGTAGATTGCTGTTATGTTTGCATTGTTTGCATATGTTTGCTTGTTTAATGATTCTATTTGAGGATAGGAGTACTAAATATGCAGATACATTTAGTATGCAATGTTGAATAATAATTTTAGTAATTTGTTATAGTAGAAAATGATAAGGTTTTTGCATTGTTTTATACTAACTTATCTCACGAGTTCTTGTTGAGTTTGGTGTGGATGAAGCTTTTGAGATTTAGGAAACCAACATATAAAAGGAATTAAGGAGACATAGAAGCTCAATCTTGGGGATGCCCAAGGCACCCCAAGATAATATTTCAAGAAGTATCAATCATCCAAGCTTGGGGATGCCCCGGTAGGCATCCCACCTTTCTTCTTCAATAATTATCGGTTAGTATCGGTTGAACCTAAGTTTTTGCTTCTTCACATGAGTCGTGCTATCCTTGCAATGTCATTTTATTTTGTTTTGCTTGCTGTTTGAATACAATACCAAGATCTGAAATTCTTAAATGAGAAAGAGTCTTCATATAGCTACATAATTATTTAACTACTCATTGATCTTCACTTATATCTTGTTGGAGTAGTTTGTCATTTACTCGTGTGCTTCACTTATATCCCATGAGTAAATGGTTGAATGAGTTGAATGTCATAAATCTGAAATTATATATGTTTCATTTTCTTATCCCATGGGGAGTAATGACTTCACATCTAAGAAGTAGAGGTTGTAAATTTATTGAAGGTTAGCAAGCATTGTATTGGTCATTTGAACAATTCATGAAAGAATATTGAAGGAAGAGAGATTTCACATATAAATATACTATCTTGGACATCTTTTATAATTGTTAGCACTCATTAAGTATGACATGCTAAAGAGTTGATGTTGGACAAGGAAGACAACGTAATGGGTTAAGTTTTCTCACATCTCAGTTAAAGTATATTGTCATGGATCATTCAAATATGTAGAGCTTGCCTTTCCCCCTCATGCTAGCCAAAATTCCTTGCACCAAGTAGATATACTACTTGTGCTTCCAAATTTCCCTTAAACTAGTTTTGCCATGAGAGTCCACCATACCTACCTATGGATTGAGTAAGATCCTTCAAGTAAGTTTTCATCGATGCATGCAATAAAATTTGCTCTCTAAATATGTATGATCTATTAGTGTGAAGAAAATAAGCTTTATACGATCTTGTTATGGAAGCAATAAAAGCGACGGACTGCATAATAAAGGTCCATATACAAGTGGCAATATAAAGTGACGTTCTTTTGCATTAATATTTTGTGCATCCAACCATAAAAGCGCATGACAACCTCTGCTTCCCTCTGCGAAGGGCCTATCTTTTACTTTATGCAAGAGTCAAGGTGATCTTCACCTTTCCCTTTTCATTTTATCCTTTGGCAACCACCTCGTGTTGGAAAGATCCTGATATATGTATCCAATGTGGAGTTTGCTAAATCAAAGCTTTGACATAGACCCTTCCCGAAAATAAGATGAATTGCAATTGTTTGATGACTGAGAATGAAGTTTGTTAGTTTTCAAGAAAGTTTATGGTCTATGCTTTAACATGTGAATAGCTTGTTACTTGATCGTGAGAAGTTTTATGAGATGAGCTACTATTATGACATATAAACATGCTAGAAAAGGTGATGGAAATTATCATTGATCAAATTTGTGCACACTTCATAAATTCTTTATTTTATCATTTACCTACTCAAGGATGAGCAGGAATTAAGCTTGGGGATGCTGATACGTCTCCAACGTACCTATAATTTATGAAGCATTCATGCTATTATATTATCTGTTTTGAATGATTATGGGCTTTATTATACACTTTTATATTACTTTTGGGACTAACCTACTAACTGGAGGCCCAGCCCATATTGTTGTTTTCTTGCCTATTTCAGTGTTTCGAAGAAAAGGAATATCAAACGGAGTCCAAATGGAATGAAACCTTCGGGAAACTTATTTTTGGAACAGAAGCAATCCAGGGAACTTGGAGTACAAGCCAGGGAAGCTTCGAGGTGGCCACGAGGGTGCCCCCCCTACTGGGCGCCCCCCCTGTCTCATGGGCCCCTGGAGCGTCCCCAGACCGACTTATTTCACCTATATATCTCCATATACCCCGAAAACATCAGAACAGAAAATAGATCAGGAGTTCCACCGCCGCAAGCCTCTGTAGCCACCAAAAACTAATCAGGACCCTGTTCTGGCACCCTGCTGGAGGGGGGATCCCTCACCGGTGGCCATCTTCATCATCCCGGCATTCTCCATGACGAGGAGGGAGTAGTTCACCCTCGGGGCTGAGGGTATGTACCAGTAGCTATCTGTTTCATCTCTCTCTCTCTCTCTCTCTCTCTCTCTCTCGTGTACTTGAGGTGTTACGATCTTGATATATTGCGAGCTTTGCTATTATAGTTGGATCTTATGATGTTTCTCCCCCTCTACTCTCTTGTAATGGATTGAGTTTTCCCTTTGAAGTTATCTTATCGGATTGAGTCTTTAAGGATTGGAGAACACTTGATGTATGTCTTGCCATGCTTATCTGTGGTGACAATGGGATATTCACGTGATTCACTTGATGTATGTTTTGGTGATCAACTTGCGGGATCTATGACCTTGGGAATCTATGCATAGGGGTTGGCACACGTTTTCGTCTTGACTCTCTGGTAGAAACTTTGGGGCACTCTTTGAAGTACTTTGTGTTGGTTGAATAGATGAATCTGAGATTGTGTGATGCATATCGTATAATCATGCTCACGGATACTTGAGGTGACAATGGAGTATCTAGGTGACATTAGGGTTTTGGTTGCTTTTTGTCTTAAGGTGTTATTCTAGTATGAACTCTATGATAGATCGAACGGAAAGAATACCTTCATGTTATTTTACTACGGACTCTTCAATAGATAGATCTAAAAGGATAACTTTGAGGTGGTTTCGTACCCTACCATAATCTCTTTGTTTGTTCTCCGCTATTAGTTGCTTTCGAGTGACTCTTTGTTGCAAGTTGAGGGATAGTTATATGATCTAGGTATGTTATTATTGTTGAGAGACCTTGCACTAGTGAAAGTATGAACCTTAGGCCTTGTTTCCTACCATTGCAATACCGTTTACGCTCACTTTTACCACTTGTTACCTTGCTGTTTTTATAATTTCAGATTACAAATACCTTTATCTACCATCCATATTGCACTTGTATCACCATCTCTTTGCCGAACTAGTGCACCTATACAATCTACCATTGTATTGGGTGTGTTGGGGACACAAGAGACTCTTTGCTATTTGGTTGCAGGGTTGTTTGAGAGAGACCATCTTCATCCTACGCCTCCCACGGATTGATAAACTTTAGGTCATCCACTTGAGGGAAATTTGCTACTCTCCTACAAACCTCTACACTTGGAGGCCCAACAACGTCTACAAGAAGAAGGTTATGTAGTAGACATCAGAGCCTGAGAAATAGTAAAAGGTACAAATGCAGCGACGTCAGGAGCTCGGGAAGTAGAGAAAGGCTGATTTCGAAGGAAGTTGTACCTGAGGGTCGCCGGGATGTCGCTAGGTGGGCGGCGGGAGGTCGGATCTGCCCACACTACGACAACAAGGAAGAAGGGGTCGGAGGCCCTCCCTCGCCAGCGGTGATTGGGAGAGAACGGTAAGGCACGCTGATCGAGACGAGCCGGCAGTGGGTAAGAGCCGTCGCTGAGGACGACCGCATGAACGTTGCACCTTCTCACCTTCCCCGGCGGAGAGGATCCCGCTGGATCTGTGACCAATGGTGAGAAGAGAGAGAGAGAGAGAGAGAGAGAGAGAGAGAGAGAGAGAGAGTGGCCACCGCTATCGTGTTTAGATCAGGAGAGGACGAGACAGTGTGAAGAGAGCAACACTAGCAAGCAAGCGCGGAGGCTCATGCCTATATAGTGGAGTATTAGTTTTCTTTTGTCTACCGAAGCTGGCTTGACCTCATCAATGACTGTCGAGAAGTCTTCATGCACGTGCCCCGGAGGCGCAGTTGTCGTCATTTTGATCTGAAGCACCGGATTATACTCCCTCCATTCCAAGATATAAGTCTTTGTAGAGATTCCACTAGATGGACTACATACGGAGCAAAATGAATGAATCTACACTTAAAATGCATCTATATACATTTGTATGTGGTTCATAATGAAATATCTACAAAGACTTATATTTAGAAACGGAGGGAGTAACATATAACACGAAAAAATGCCACGTGACAAGAAATCATAACCTCACTGCCCAAAGGACACAACATGAATCCCGATGGACAAACTAGACGAGGATCGAAGCTTAAATTAAAGATAAACTCGTAGAAAAGGGGTCCGTCGATAGATGTCCTAATTAACATAGCCGGCTTGACCTAGATGGCAACCGAGTAGTGTTCGTGCATGTTCCCCCGATGACTAGCCCAACTCAGTTGTCGATGTTTAACCCTCGCAGTGATCCAAAGCACATGACACCTAATTTTGTGAGATGACAAGAAACCTTTTTTTAGATTTCTCACCAGAACTACAACCCTGTACAACACAGCCTGCACGATATGTAGACGATAGCCAATCCAGGCGTGTCTGCTGGAGTCTAGTCACATGCATTGACAAACTGATCATCGGTGTCTTGCAGGGATCGTCCAGGCACCAACGTATGTACAACACTTCTCTAGTACTATCGCTCCTCTCTCTCTTCTATTAACTCACCCGACTTGCGGGGCCGGGGAGTGTGCCTATGGTCGGTTCTCAATTGCAGTCCCACATGTGTGTGCAAAGGAAATATGACACGCGTTCCATTTGGAGAGTGGCATGCCAGACCGACCGACCGTCTGGGGTGCGACACAAATGCGACGGGCGTGTTGTATACTCCGTACATGTGTACCTCCAATTTATTGAGGCTTTGCTCCATGGAGCAATCCATGGATACAAAATTAGTATATTGTACTATTTAAAAGTTGAGGGCGGGGCTTTTCCTGCGCGGTAGGCGGGGAAGTTCCGCCTAGTCGGTTCGACAGAGATGCGAGAAGATGAGGGAGTAGGCTGCTGCAAACGTAGGGTTGTGTGATTTGATAGCGAGTTACTGCTGGACAGGTGGGGTGATACGTCTCCAATGTATCTATAATTTTTTATTGTTCCATGCTATTATATTACCCGTTTTGGATGTTTATGGGTTTTACTATACATTTTTATATCATTTTTGGGACTAACCTACTAACCGGAGGCCTAGCCCAAATTGTTGTTTTTTGCCTATTTCAGTATTTTGAAGAAAAGGAATATCAAACGGAGTCCAGACGGAATGAAACCTTCGGGAGCGGTCTTTTTGGAACAAACGCAATCCAGGAGACTTGGAGTGGACGTCAAGAAGCAGCTGAGGTGGCCACGAGGGTGCAAGGCGTGCCCTAGGGGGGTGGGCGTGCCCCCACCCTCATGGGACCCTCGTGGCTCCCCTGACCGACCTCCTTCGCGTATATATATCTACATACCCCGAAAACATCTAGGAGCACCACGAAACCCTATTTCCCCCGCCGCAACCTTCTGTACCCGTGAGATCCCATCTTGGGGCCTTTTCCAGCGCTCCGCCGGAGGGGGAATCGATCATGGAGGGATTCTACATCAACACCATAGCCTCTCCGATGAGTTGTGAGTAGTTTACCACAGACCTTCAGGTCCATAGTTATTAGGTACGAGGGACTTGTGAGGAGCCTCCTACTGGATTGATACGTTGGTTCTCAAAAACTGAGGGAAATACTTACGCTACTTTGCTGCATCACCCTTTCCTCTTCAAGGGAAAACCAACGGAGTGCTCAAGAGGTAGCAAGAAGGATTTCTGGCACTGTTGTCGGGGAGGTCTTCACACAAGTCAAGACATACCAAGTGCCCATCACAAACTCATCTCCCTTGCATTACATTATTTGCCATTTGCCTCTCGTTTTCCTCTCCCTCACTTCACCCCTGTCGTTTTATTCGCCCTCTCTTTTTCGTTCGCCTCTCTTTCGCTTGTTCCTCGTATTTTCTGCCGCTATGTCTGAAACTAAGGATGTTATCATTGATAAGGACAATAGTAATAACATGGGAAACTTTCATGCTTTTGATGATCCTGTTGAAGAACCATGTATCTTACATACTAAAAAGTTTCGAATCGGTAGTGGTAATATTCTTGGAAAAGGGGTTATTCAAGATTTCTTTACTTATGTCGGTGCTTTGCCCGCTATGGGTGGATCTATTCTTCATAGAACTAGTAGTCTTGCGGATGCCATATCCTTGCTTATAATTGAACTTGAAAGACAATTTATGCATATGCATCCTTGTATATAAAGGATTTTCCTAGAATTTTCCAATATTGAGCATTCTTCTGTTAAGCGTGCAGCTACTATCTTTTTGGCTCATGAGTTTAGATTCATAATAAAAGAATCCAAAGAAATTTTTGCGCACTATAGGGTAGACGCTGGCCGCCCCCCTAGAGGTAATCCTCTTCAATCAAGAGGACATAATGCGTTTACAATCTCTAGATTATGTTGCTTTTAATGAAAACCTTAGAAAAAAGGTTCCTACCAATGTTCTAGTTGATAGAATTTCCGAACTTAATAACGATTTTGCCATTCGAAACAATGAGTTAGGATTTTCTCTTGAGTATAGGCTCATGACTTTCTGCCAAAAGAATGCTTACAATGATGAATTAGTTGTGCAACATGAAGGGCCAAAGGAGGAACCCATACCTCCCGAGCTTGATCTTGGGAACTTCTGTCCCATTAAATTTAGCCCTTTTGATTACTTTTGCTTGCCACAAAGAAAACTTGCTGCTGAACGTAGGAATATGAGATGAGTTTTCGTGATTTATCTTATTATTATGCCAATACTTAGATCTACTCTCACTTTTATGCCTAGCTAGGGGCGTTAAACGATAGCGCTTGTTGGGAGGCAACCCAATTTTATTTTTGTTCCATGCTTTTTGTTCCTGTTTAGTAATAAATAATTCATCTAGCCTCTGTTTAGATGTGGTTTTATGTTTTAATTAGTGTTTGTGCCAAGTAGAACCTATAGGATCATCTTGGGTGATAGTTAATTTGATCTTGCTGAAAAACAGAAACTTTTGCACGCACGATAATAATTTTAATAAATCACATAAACATGATTTTGAGTTGATTCTTTTTGAAATAGATCAATTGACAAATTTACTAGGACTTCCTATTTTGGTAGGATTTTTAGAGTTCCAGAAGTATTCGGAAGTTACAGATTGCTACAGACTGTTCTGTTTTTGACAGATTCTGTTTTTCGTGTGTTGTTTGCTTATTTTGATGAATCTATGGCTAGTATCGGGGGGTATGAACCATAAAGAAGTTGGAATACAGTAGGTTTAACACCAATATAACTAAATAATGAGTTCATTATAGTACCTTAAGTGGTGGTTTTTCTTTCTTGCACTGACGGAGCTCATGAGATTTCCTGTTGAGTTTTGTGTTGTGAAGTTTTCAAGTTTTGGGTAAAGATTTGATGGACTATTGAATAAGGAGTGGCAAGAGCCTAATCTAGGGGATGCCCATGGCACCCCAAGATAATTCAAGGACAACCAAAAGCCTAAGCTTGGGGATGCCCCGGAAGGCATCCCCTCTTTCGTCTTCGTCTATCGATAACTTTACTTGGAGCTATATTTTTATTCACCACATGATATGTGTTTTGCTTGGAGCGTCTTGTATGATATGAGTCTTTGCTTTTTAGTTTACTACAATCATCCTTGATGTAAACACCTTTTGGGAGACACACACATGATTCGGAATTTATTAGAATACTCTATGTGCTTCACTTATATCTTTTGAGCTAGACAATTTTGCTCTATGTGCTTCACTTATATCTTTTAGATCACGGCGGTGGTTTTATTTTGTAGACATTATTGATCTCTCATGCTTCACTTATATTATTTTGAGAGTCTTTCAGAACAACATGGTATTTGCTATGGTTATAAAATTGGTCCTAGAATGATGGGCATCCAAGTTGGGTATAATAAAAACTATCATAGGAAGTGAATTGAATACTATGATCAACTTGATGCTTGACAATTGTTTTGAGATATAAAGGCGGTAATGTTAGAGTCATGCTAGTTGTGTAATTATGCAATCGAGAAATACTTGTGTTAAAGTTGGCAAGTCCCATAGCATGCACGTATGGTAAAAGTTGTGTAACAAATTTGTTGCATGGGGTGCTCTTTTGATTGCCTTCCTTATGTGTGGAGGTCGGGATCACGCGATGGTTAACTCCTACCAACCCATCCCCTAGGAGCATGTGTAGTAGTACTTTGCTTCGAGGGCTAATAAAACTTTTGCAATAAGTATCTGAGTTCTTTATGACTAATGTGAGTCCATGGATTATACGCACTCTTACCCTTCCATCATTGCTAGCCTCTACGGTACCGTGCATTGCCCTTTCTCACTTTGAGAGTTGGTGCAAACTTCGCTGCTGCATCTAAACCCCGTGATATGATACTCTCTATCACACATAAACCTCCTTATAGCTTCGTCAAAACAGCCACCATACCTACCTATTGTGGCATTTCCATAGCCATTCTGAGATATATTGCCATGCAACTTTTCACCGTTCCGTTTATTATGACACGCTCCATCATTGTCATATTGCTTTTGCATGATCATGTAGTTGACATCGTATTTGTGGCATAGCCACCATGCATTATTTTTCATACATGTCACTCTTGACTCATTGCATATCCCGGTACACCGCCGGAGGCATTCATATAGAGTCATATCTTGTTCTAGTATCGAGTTGTAATCCATGAGTTGTAAATAAATAGAAGTGTGATGATCATCATTATTAGAGCATTGTCCCTTAAAAAGGACAAATAAAAAAACAAAGTCCAAATAAAAAAAGAAAAAAAGAAAGGACGAATATAAAAAAAGAAAGGCCCAAAAAAGGGGGACAATGTTACTATCCTTTTCCACACTTGTGCTTCAAAGTAGCACCATGATCTTTATGATAGAGAGTCTCTTATTTTGTCACTTTCATATACTAAGTGGGAATTTTTCATTATAGAACTTGGCTTGTATATTCCAACGATGGGCTTCCTCAAAATGCCCTAGGTCTTCATGAGCAAGCAAGTTGGATGCACACCTACTTAGTTTCTTTTGTTGAGCTTTCATACATTTATAGCTCTAGTGCATCCATTGCATGGCAATCCCCACTCCACATGTTGACATCAATTGATGGGCATCTCCATAGCCCGTTGATTAGCCTCGCCAATGTGAGACTTTCTCTTTTTTTGTCTTCTCCACACAACCTCCATCATCATATTCTATTCCACCCATAGTGCTATATCCATGGCTCATGCTCATGTATTGCGTGAGAGTTGAAAAGAGCTGAAGCGCATCAAAAAGTATGAACCAATTGCTTGGCTGAAACCGGGGATGTGCATGATGGGAGTACTTTGTGTGAAGAAAATGAAACATAGCCTAACTATATGATTTTGTAGGGATAAACTTTCTTTAGCCATGTTATTTTGAGAAGACATGATTACTTGTTAGTATGCTTGAAGTATTACTATTCTTATGTCAATATGAACTATTATCTTGAATCATTTGGATCTGAACATTCATGCCACAATAAATAAAATTACATTGAGAAATATGCTAGGTAGCATTCCACGTCAAACATTCTGTTTTTATCATTTACCTACTCGAGGACGAGCAGGAATTAAGCTTGGGGATGCTTGATACGTCTCCAACGTATCTATAATTTTTGATTGTTCCATGCTATTATATTACCCGTTTTGGATGTTTATGGGCTCTACTATACACTTTTATATCATTTTTGGGACTAACCTACTAACCGGACGCCCAACCCAAATTGTTGTTGTTTGCCTATTTTAGTGTTTCGAAGAAAAGGAATACCAAACAGAGCCCAAACGGAATGAAACCTTCGGTTGCGATCTTTTTGGAACAAACGCAATCCAGGAGACTTGGAGTGGACGTCAAGAAGCAGCAGAGGCGGCCACAAGGGTGCAGGGCGCGCCCTAGGGGGGTGGGCGTGCCCCCACCCTCGTGGGCCCCTCGTGGCTCCCTTGACTGACCTCCTTTGCCTATATATATCTACATACCCCGAAAACATCTAGGAGCACCACGAAACCCTATTTCCATCGCCGCAACCTTCTGTACCCGTGAGATCCCATCTTGGGGCCTTTTTCGGTGCTCCGCCAGAGGGGGAATCGATCACGGAGGGCTTCTACATCAACACCATAGCCTCTCCGATGAGTTGTGAGTAGTTTACCATAGACCTTCGGGTCCATAGTTATTAGCTAGATGGCTTCTTCTCTCTCTTTGAATCTCAATACAATGTTCTCCTCGATCTTCTTGGAGATCTATTCGAGGTAACTCTTTTTGTGGTGTGTTTGTCGAGATCCGATGAATTGTGGGTTTATGATCAAGTTTATCTATGAGAAATATTTGAATCTCCTCTGAATTCTTTTATGTATGATTGGTTATCTTTGCAAGTCTCTTCGAATTATCAGTTTGGTTTCGCCTACTAAATTGATCTTTCTTGCAATGGGAGAAGTGCTTAGCATTGGGTTCAATCTCGCGGTGTCCTTTCCAGTGACAGCAGGGGCAGCAAGGCACATATTGTATTGTTGCCATCGAGGATAAAAAGATGGGGTTTATATCATATTGCTTGAGTTTATCCCTCTAGATCATGTCATCTTGCCTAATGCATTACTCTGTTCTTATGAACTTAATATCTAGATGCATGCTGGATAGCGGTCGATGTGTGGAGTAATAGTAGTAGATGCAGGCAGGAGTCGGTCTACTTGTTACGGACGTGATGCCTATATACATGATCATGCCTAGATATTCTCATAACTATGCACTTTTCTATCAATTGCTCGATAGTAATTTGTTCACCCACCGTAATACTTATGCTATCTTGAGAGAAGCCACTAGTGAAACCTATGGCCCCCAGGTCTACTTTCCATCATATAAGTTTCCATTCTGCTTTATTTTGCAATCTTTACTTTTCAATCTATATCATAAAAATACCAAAAATATTTATCTTATCTTATTATCTCTATTAGATCTCACTTTCGCAAGTGGCCGTGAAGGGATTGACAACCCCTTTATCGCGTTGGTTGCGAGGTTCTTGTTTGTTTGTGTAGGTATGAGGGACTTGCATGGAGCCTCCTACTGGATTGATACCTTGGTTCTCAAAAACTGAGGGAAATACTTACGCTACTTTGCTGCATCACCCTTTCCTCTTGAAGGGAAAACCAACGCAGTGCTCAAGAGGTAGCATGGGCCCCCGTGATTTGACTTGCCAGTATCATTTTAACTACGGCGCTACGACCGGCCCGAGTCTCCTGATTCCTGACCACCTCCATACAGGTGCCTCTCCCAATGCTCCACCATGTAGGGTGTATTTGGTTGCATTTTCGTCTCAGCATAGTTGTTCCCTGTTCATGCATGCTCAACTCAACACCCCTCTTCAGGCATGCTTCTAGTGTATTTGTGCTAACTTAGTGTGGACTCATGCACCCTCCATACACTCTACCAAACACCCAAAAGTGGGTCGAGAAGGGAACTCTTGGGCTCATGCACCCTTCATACACCCTACCAAACACACCCGTAGAGGTTGGCTCTTGCATGAGAGCCCACTCCTCCACTTTTTCCTTGCCTCTTTCCTCCACATATGCAAAAATGCCATGTAAAGCGGGCTTATAGCCCACTATTGTACTTACTTGCTCCTATAGGTGCTAAGCTTGCCACATAGGCATAAAGTCTGATGTGGCAAGTTAATTAAGAAGAGATAGACTAGTTTGGTCACCCAAGGAAGAAACGGTGCTAAGCACGTGTACCTAGGTGAAAAGACAATTTTGAGTCTATAGGTAATAAAATGAAGCAAACTTAGCAACAAAAACTAAGCACCTATGCATTGGGGACCTGATTGCTAAGCCATTTAATGCCCTTAGCACCTCATCTAAGCACCATTTCATTGGAAGAGGTCACTCCTTGGCAAATGCAATAAATACTACGAAGAAAGAGATAGAGAGAAGTAAAAAAATACTCTTATAGCCAACCTTATAGCTAACCTTGTTGTAGTATGAGTGACTAAGTGATGACTATGTATGACATGCCAACATCAGATAGCCTAATGCACCATGTTAAATCTCCAAGGGCGCGATCGCGTGAGCGAGGCGACGGTCGTGGTAGGCGCGACCATGATACGGGCTGCTGGTAGCCCTTGGATCTAAGATCGAACGGTCGCATGTTAAGTTGCTGAAAATTTGTAGAATAACCCTTCACGATAGGATATTCACCCATAGGTCTAGAATCATGCCATGCAACCGTTCGATCTCAGATCCAAGGGCTCTTGAAAGCCCATATGATGGGAGAATGGAAAGCTTCGTATCACCTGTAATTTTACCGATGCTTGACATGACATCGAAAGCCATTTAATTGGGCGGCGAGTAGACATGACATATAATTGGGCCCCCATAGTACTGTGAATGAATCAATTTATCCACCAGGCAAGCCACTACCCTGCTGTTCGCACGCCCCACTCAACATTTTTACAATTGAAAAACCGCTGGCAGGTCGCTCCTACTCGTCCTCGGACATCCTTTAATATTACATCATTTCGCTCCTAGTCGTCCCATCCTTTCACATTACGGCAGTTCCACTAATCCTAACCCTCCTCCCAAATCCATGGCGTCACAAATCTCCATGATTGGTAGTGACTACAAGGTTAGAACCATCACTTGCGATGAGTTCGACGTCATCTACACCCGTTCTTCCGCGACGGTGAAAGGATGCCTTGCTCGCTTCAGACGCGTGTTCGGAAACTCAAATGATGAGTGGGTCGATGGGCTAGATGTTGAGTACACCACGGTCCTGGGACAAGAGAAGGATCTAAAAGGAGGAAGAGAAGAAGAAGCCCGTTGTGATCTAGGTTTACGTGCATGACTTATGCTTGGTCTACCACATATGCCATGCCGACGTTGAGTGTGAGGAATTTAAGAACTTCCTCAAGAGCGGCCTAGTCAAATACGTTACTATAGACTTTACAAACGACAAAAGAGTCCTGGGTCGGATAGGCCTCGTTGTAGGCAACCCCTTTGACCTCCAGAAGAATCGGCTGCTGCCCTCCCTGTTGGGGAATGTTGCAGAAAATAAAAAATTTCTACGCTTTCACCAAGATCAATCTATGAGTTCATCTAGCAACAAGAGAGAGGAGTGCATCTACATACCCTTGTAGATCGCGAGGGAAGCGTTCAAGAAAATGGGGTTGAGGGAGTCATACTCGTCGTGATCCAAATCACCGGAGATCCTAGCGCCGAACGGACGGCAGCTCCGCATTCAACACACGTACGGTTGAGGAAGACGTCTCCTCCTTCTTGATCCAGCAAGGAGGAAGGAGAGGTTGATGAATATCCAGCAGCACGACGGCGTGGTGGTGGATGCAGCAGCGATCTCGGCAGAGCTTCGCCAAGCTTCTACGAGAGGGAGAGGTGTAGCAAGGGGAGAGGGAGGCTCCAAGAGCATGGGTGCGGCTGCCCTCCCTCCCCCTCTTTATATAGGCCCCCTAAGGGGGCGCCGGCCCTAGGAGATGGTATCTCCAAGGGAGGGCGACGGCCAGGGGGGTGGCTTGCCCCCCAAGGCAAGTGGAGGCGCCCCCCACCCCTAGGGTTTCCAACCCTAGGCGCAGGAGGGCCCAAGGGGGGCGCACCAGCCCACCAGGGGCTGGTTCCCCTCCCACTTCAGCCCATGGGGCCCTCCAGGATAGGTGGCCCCACCCGGTGGACACCCGGGACCCTTTCGATGGTCCCGGTACAATACCGGTAACCCCCGAAACTTTCCTGATGGCCGAAACTTCACTTCCTATATATAATTCTTTACCTCCGGACCATTCCGGAACTCCTCGTGACGTCCGGGATCTCATCCGGGACTCCGAACAACTTTCGGTTTACTGCATACTCATATCTCTACAACCCTAGCGTCACCGAACCTTAAGTGTGTAGACCCTACGGGTTCGGGAGACATGCAGACATGACTGAGACGCATCTCCGGTCAATAACCAACAGCGGAATCTGGATACCCATGTTGGCTCCCACATGCTCTTCGATGATCTCATCGGATTAACCACGATGCCGAGGACTCAAGCAATGCCGTATACAATTCCCTTTGTCAATCGGTACGTTACATGCCCGAGATTCGATCGTCGGTATCCCAATACCTCGTTTAATATCGTTACCGACAAGTCACTTTACTCGTACCGTAATGCATGATCCCGTGACCAAATACTTGGTCACATTGAGCTCATTATGATGATGCATTACCGAGTGGGCCCAGAGATACCTCTCCGTCATACGGAGTGACAAATCCCAGTCTCGATTCGTGCCAACCCAACAGACACTTTCAGAGATACCCATAGTGTACCTTTATAGTCACCCAGTTACGTTGTGACGTTTGGCACACCCAAAGCACTCCTACGGTATCCGGGAGTTGCACAATCTCATGGTCTAAGGAAATGATACTTGACATTTGGAAAAGCTCTAGCTGAACGAACTACACGATCTTTGAGCTAAGCTTAGGATTGGGTCTTGTCCATCACATCATTCTCCTAATAATGTGATCCCGTTATCAATGACATCCAATGCCCATAGTCAGGAAACCATGACTATCTCTTGATCAACGAGCTAGTCAACTAGAGGCTTACTAGGGACATGTTGTGGTCTATGTATTCACACGTGTATTACGATTTCCCGATAACACAACTATAACATGAATAACAGACAATTATCATGAACAAAGAAATATAATAATAACCATTTTATTATTGCCTCTAGGGCATATTTCCAACACTCCCATGGTCAGCCTTCAATATTGACCCTGCAGGAGCCATGGTTCATCCTTCGTACGGTAAACTGGAGAAACCTCCGCACACGTTTCATCATCATGCATGGCAGCGGAATGTACTAGATATAGACCACATCCACTACGCTGCAATGGATGGCTACCTTTGTTTCAATATCTACAAGGATTGGATGAAGAGTAAGACCCAAGTGTGCGGTTCAAGCAAAGAAGTATCGACTAAGAGGAAGAGGGACCAGGACAAAGTCGAGGACGTGGACGAGGGCTCCGAGTAAGGTGGCAGTGTCGTTTCTCATGGTGGTTCTAATGCAGTGTATACCGGATTAGTTCCATAGTTTAATTTCAGGTGTGCTTAGTTTAATTTGAGTGGTTGTTGTGCTGAGCCCCCAGCAGAACTATGTTATGTTTCTTCTTGTTACTTTAACTCTTCAGTACGTACATACTAGTATTTCTTACATTTCATATTTTAGTTGGAATAGTACTACCACTTGTTTCTTCACATTATATACGTACAATATATATGGCTAACATCATATAGTCAGCAGTTTAGTTGTCAAAGAATTCCAGGGTGCTTAGTTTTATTTGAGGGGTGTGTTGTGCTGGACACCATTATTATGACTCAAATCTCTTTTAACATGTTATAATGACATAAATATCGATGGACCAACGTGCCAGCTCTCCCTCTATCTCACTACATTAAAATAAAGTGTGGGGCCTACTTGATCCCAACAACGTTCTTATTTTCCTGTAAAATTATTCGCTTGGTTACTCCTGACAAGCGAGGCCACACTTATCATTGTGAGAATCGGCTTATTTTTGTCATGTAACATGGTCAACGGGTTTGACATGAAAATAACAATGTCTAATGGCATTTTTGAGATATCTAATTGCATTTTGGAGAAGGCATCTCACGGATCAATGGTATTTTTGAGTAGTTGTAACTTCTAATGGCAAAACTGAGTAGTGATACACAACTAGTGGCATAAATAATAAGAACCCAAGAATTAAATAGGTATGCTAATTTCTTCATTTCTTTAATAGTACTATATGCATAATTTGGCGACGAGCGCTCTCTATATGTACCACCTTTTTTCTTTAATTTCATCTTGTTAGTTTTGCTCCATGGCGGAATCCATCGATACTACTACTGTACATAAGTCTACATTTTTTAAAACGCTAGAGGGCGGCACAGTCTAGCTTGGTCGTTTTGACGGGAGGCGAGGGCCTTTGTGATTTGACGGCTCATTACTGCTGGAAGGCAGACCTTTGTGATTTGACTGCTCGTATAAATGTATCGACGACCTGAGGAGGAGCAAAGAACCGTGCGGTATACTCAAGTTTTCCACTGGAGTAGTACTACGACGGAGGAGCACGAAACACAGCAGCCCAGTGCCATATGGCGATAAAAAATGATCTAATTTGCTAGTCATCCCATTGTTAGCATTGTTCTATTCATGCCTCACATAGAACATGACACGTGCGGCAAAACACCCGAAATAAAACAAGAAACACATGAGCAAAAGAAGAAGGAAGATTGTCACCCCAAATGATCTAATTCACCGCGGAATCGTAACTGCTTCTTCATCGCCTCCATGACCTCCATCTCCTTGCGTGTCTCCTCCGCCATCTTCTTCATTATGTCCATGACATGGGATTTCTCGACGCGAGCCTTCATCATATGTTCCATGGCCACATTACGTACCTTGACAGCAGCCGGGTGCTCAATGCGGAGCTTCGTGCTATGTCTTGAGCTTGCATTGGTTTTCCTTGAAGAGGAAAGGGTGATGCAACACAGTAGCGTAAGTATTTCCCTCAGTTTTTGAGAACCAAGGTATCAATCCAGTAGGAGGCTCCTCACAAGTCCCACGAACCTACAAACAGACAAAGAACTCGCAACCAACACGATAAAGGGGTTGTCAATCCCTTCACGGCCACTTGCGAAAGTGAGATCTGATAGAGATAGTATGATAAGATAAATATATTTTTGGTATTTTATAATATAGATGCAGAAAATAAAGATGAAAATAAAAGTAGATTGAAAGCTTATATGATAAAAGATAGACCCGGGGGCCATAGGTTTCACTCGAGGCTTCTCTCAAGATAGCATAAGTATTACGGTGGGTGAACAAATTACTGTCGAGCAATTGATAGAAAAGCGAATAATTATGAAATTATCTAGGCATGATCATGTATATAGGCATCACGTCCGCAACAAGTAGACCGACTCCTGCCTGCATCTACTACTGTTACTCCACACATCGACCGCTATCCAGCATGCATCTAGAGTACTAAGTTCATAAGAACAGAGTAACGCATTAAGAAAGATGACATGGTGTAGAGGGATAAACTCAAGCAATATGATATGAACCCCTTCTTTTTATCCTTGATGGCAACATTACAATACGTGCCTTGCAACCCTTTCTGTCACTAGGTAAGGACACCGCAAGATTGAACACAAAGCTAAGCACTTCTCCCATGGCAAGAAAGATCAATCTAGTAGGCCAAACCAAACCGATAATTCGAAGATACTTGCAAAGATAACTCAATCGTACATAAGAGAATTCAGAGAAGATTCAAATATTATTCATAGATAAACTTGATCATAAACCCACAATTCATCGGATCTTGACAAACACATCGCAAAAAGAGTTTACATCGAATAGATCTCCACAAGAGAGGGGGAGAACATTGTATTGAGATCCAAAAAGAGAGAAGAAGCCATCTAGCTAATAACTATGGACCCGAAGGTCTGTGGTAAACTACTCACAACTCATCGGAAGGGCTATGGTGTTGATGTAGAAGCCCTCCGTGGTCGATTCCCCCTCTGGCGGAGCGCCGACGAAGGCTTCATGATTGGATCTCGCGGATACAGAAGGTTACGGTGGCGGAAATATTTCTTCGATGGCTCCCTGGATGTTTTTGGGGTATGTAGGCTTATATAGGAATAAGAAGTATGTAAGTGGCCGCTCGAGGGGCCCACAAGATGGGGGCCGCACCCTGTAGGGGTGGGCGCGCCCTCCACCCTCGTGGCCGCCTCAGCTGCTTCTTGACTTGCACTCCAAGTCCTCTGGATCAGGTTCGTTCCAAAAATCACGCTCCCGAAGGTTTCATTTCGTTTGGACTCCATTTGATATTCCTTTTCTTAGAAATACTGAAATAGGCAAATAAAACAGCAATACGGGTCGGGCCTCCGGTTAGTAGGTTAGTCCCCAAAATGATATAAATGTGTAAAATAAAGCCCATAAACATCCAAAACAGGTAATATAATAGCATTGAACAATAAAAAATTATAGATACGTTGGAGACGTATCAAGCATCCCCAAGCTTAATTCCTGCTTGTCCTCGAGTAGGTAAATGATAAAAACAGAATTTTTGATGTGGAATGCTACCTAGAATAATTCTCAATGTAATTTCTCTTTATTGTGGCATGAATGTTCAGATCCAAATGATTCAAAATAAAAGTTCATATTGATAAAAGAAATAGTAATACTTCAAGCATACTAATAAAAGCAATCATGTCTTCTCAAAATAACATGGCTAAAGAAAGTTCATCCCTACAAAATCATATAGTTAGGCTATGCTTTATTTTCGTCACACAAAGATGTTCCCAACTTCTATACCCCCGATGACAAGCCAAGCAATTGTTTCATACTTGAAGAATCTCAAACTTTTTCAACCTTCACGCAATACATGAGCGTGAGCCATGGATATAGCACTATGGGTGCAATAGAATAATGATTGGGGATTGTGTGGAGAAGACAAAAAAAGGAGAAAGTCTCACATCGACGAGAATAATCAACGGGCTATGGAAATGCCCATCAATTGATGTCAACATGAGGAGTAGGGATTGCCATGCAACCGATGCACTAGAGCTATAAATGAATGAAAGCTCAACAAAAGAAAACTAGTGGGTGTGCATCCAATGTGCTTGCTCACGAAGACCTAGGGCATTTGAGGAAGCCCATCGTAGGAATATACAAGCCAAGTTCTATAATGAAAAATTCCCACTAGTATATGAAAGTGACAACATATGAGACTCACTATATGAAAAACATGGTGCTACTTTGAAGCACAACATATGAGACTCGCTACATGAAGAACAAGGTGCTACTTTGAAGCACAAGTGTGGAAAAAGAGATAGTAACATTGCCCCTTTATTTATTTTCTTTTTTTCTCTTTTTTTTGTTTTGGACTTTCCCTTTTTTTTCTTTTTGGGCAATGCTCTAATAATGATGATCATCACACTTTTATTGATTACAACACATGAATTACAACTTGAAACTAGAACAAGATATGACTCTATATGAATGCCTCCGGCGGTGTACCGGGATGGTGCAATGAATCAAGAGTGACATGTATGAAAAATTATGCATGGTGGCTTTGCCACAAATACGATGTCAACTACATGATCATGCAATGGCAATATGACAAAAGTAATGTATGTCATGATGATGATGAACCGAACGGTGGAAAGTTGCATGGCAGTATATCTCGGAATGGCTATGGAAATGCCATAAATAGGTAGGTATGGTGGCTGTTTTGAGGAAGATATAAGGAGGTTTATGTGTGATAGAGCGTATCATATCACGGGGTTTGGATGCACCGGCGAAGTTTTCACCAACTCTCAAGGTGAGAAAGGGCAATGCACGGTACCGAAGAGGCTAGCAATGATGGAAAGGTAAAAGTGTGTATAATCCATGGACTCAACATTAGTCAAAAGAACTCATATACTTATTGCAAATATTTAGAAGTCATCAAAAACCAAGCACTACGGGCATGCTCCTAGAGGGATATATTGGTAGGAAAAGACCATCGCTCGTCCCCGACCGCCACTCATAAGGATGCACAAGCCAGGTACACTTCATGTTTCAAATTTGTTACACAACTTTAACCATACGTGCATGCTAAGGGACTTGCTAACTTCAACACAAGCATTATTTAAATTCATAATCACCCAACTAGCATGACTTTAATATCACTACCTCCATATCTCAAAACAATTATCATGTATCAAATTGATCATAGCATCCAATTCACTTCCTATGATAGTTTTTATTATACCGAACTTGGATGCTCATCATTCTAGGACCAATTTATAACCATAGCAAATACCATGTTGTTCTAAAATACTCTCAAAATAATATAAGTGAAGCATGAGAGATCAATAATGTCTTCAAAATTATTCCACCGCCGTGCTCTAAAAGATATAAGTGAAGCACTAGAGCAAAAACTATCTAGCTCAAAAGATATAAGTGAAGCACATAGAGTATTCTAACAAATTTCAATCAAGTAGGCTTATCCCAAAAGGGGTGTTACAGCAAGGATGATTGTGGTAAACTAAAAAGCAAAGAGTAATATCATACACGACGCTACAAGCAAAACACATATCATGTGGCGAATAAAAATATAGCTCCAAGTAAAGTTACCAATGAACGAAGACGAAAGAGGGGATGCCTTCCCGGGGCACCCCCAAGCTTAGGCTTTGGCTATTCTTGAGTATCTTGGGGTGCCATGGGCATCCCCAAGCTTAGGCTTTTGCCACTCTTTATTCCATAGTCCATCAAAGCTTTACCCAAAACTTGAAAACTTCACAACACAAAACTCAACAGGAAATCTCATAAGCTCCGTTAGTGAAAGAAAGCAAAACCACCACATAAGGTACTGTAATGAACTCATTCTTTATTTATATTGGTGTTAAACCTACTGTGTTTCAACTTCTCTATGGTTTATAAACTATTTTACTAGCAATAAATGCATCAAAATAAGCAAACAACACACAAAAAACAGAATCTGTCAAAACAGAACAGTCTGTAGCAATCTGTAGCTAACGCAAACTTATGGAACCTTAAAAATCCTACAAAACTAGGACGTCCTAAAGAATTTGTTTATTGAACAGCAGCAAAAAGAATCAATGAAAAATCTCGTTTATGTGATTGATTGAATTTTTTCTCATGAGCGCAAAGTTTCTGTTTTTCAGGAGAATCAAATCAACTATCATCATAGGTTATCCTATAGGTTCTACTTGGCACATCTAAACAGAAAGTAGATGCAAAATTTAATACTAAACAGGAACAAAAACAAAGAACACAAAGAAAATTGGGTTGCCTCCCAACTAGCGCTATCGTTTAATGCCACTAGCTAGGCATAAAAGTGAAGATAGATCTAAGTAGTGCCATCTTTGATTTTCAGTTTTTTAGCAGAGTCATGCTCGAATCCGGGAGGTTCTTTACCTTTCCCTTCATACTCGGAATTTTAGATCTAAAGAATCCAACCTTTTATTGCAAAGGGTGATCAACATATTCATGCGGTGAATATTTCCGCTAACACTTTTAAGAGGCTCAAGAGATTTTTGTAAATTTTTTGTTACTTCGCAAATTTTTCCAAATACTTGGGTTTCTTCTTGGGTAGGATGTGGTCCTCCCTTTTGAGGTAGTGTTCCCACTATTCCCTCTATAATTTCATGCGCAATACTAGGCTAAATTTCAATGAAATTTCCCTTGGCAATGCAGTCCAAGAGTTGCCTATGCGTCATGTTTAGCCTAACATAAAAATTGTGAAGAAGAATTCTAAAGTTCACCTCTAGGGTGCACTTGCGATAAGATTCCATCATCCTATACCAAGCATCTTTTAAATTTTCTCATTGCCTTTTATTGAAGTGAAGAACTTCAAACTCGGGAGACATAGGAGCGGATAATGAACTAGCCATACCGACAAGGTAAACGATCTAACACACGAGCAAACGGAAAAAGGCAAACGAAAGAGGGAGGAAGAAGAAGGCAAGCGGAAAAGAGAGGAGATGGGGAAAGAGAGGGCGAATAAAACGGCAAGGGTGAAGTGGGGGAGACGAAAACGAGAGGCAAATGGCAAATAATGTAAATGTGAGGGAGATGAGTTTGTGATGGGTACTTGGTATGTCTTGACTTGAGCGAAGACCTCCCCGGCAATGGCGCCAGAAATCCTTCCTTGCTACGTCTTGAGCTTGCGTTGGTTTTCCTTGAAGAGGAAATGGTGATGCAGCACAATAGCGTAAGTATTTCCCTCAGTTTTTGAGAACCAAGGTATCAGTCCAGTAGGAGGCTCCTCACAAGTCCCACGAACCTACACAAACAAACAAAGAACTCGCAACAAACGCGATAAAGGGCTTGTCAATCCCTTCACGGCCACTTGCGAAAGTGAGATCTGATATAGATAGTATGATAAGATAAATATATTTTTGGTATTTTATAATATAGATGTAGAAAATAAAGATGCAAATAAAAGTAGATTGACAGCTTATATGATAAAAGATAGACCCGGGGGCCATAGGTTTCACTAGAGGCTTCTCTCAAGACAACATAAGTATTACGGTGGGTGAACAAATTACTGTCGAGCAATTGATAGAAAAGCGAATAATTATGAGATTATCTAGGCATGATCATGTATATAGGCATCACGTCCGCAGCAAGTAGACCGACTCCTGCCTGCACCTACTACTATTACTCCACACATCGACCGCTATCCAGCATGCATCTAGAGTATTAAGTTCATAAGAACAGAGTAACGCATTAAGAAATATGACATGATGTAGAGGGATAAACTCAAGCAATATGATATAAACCCCAACTTTTTATCCTTGATGGCAACAATACAATACGTGCCTTGCAACCCTTTCTGTCACTGGTTAAGGACACCGCAAGATTGAACTCAAAGCTAAGCACTTCTCCCATGGCAAGAAAGATCAATCTAGTAGGCCAAACCAAACCGATAATTCGAAGGTACTTGCAAAGATAACTCAATCATACATAAAAGAATTCAGACAAGATTCAAATATTATTCATAGATAAACTTGATCATAAACCCACAATTCATTAGATCTCGACAAACACACCGCAAAAAGAGTTTACATCAAATAGATCTCCACAAGAGAGGGGGAGAACATTGTATTGAGATCCAAAAAGAGAGAAGAAGCCATCTAGCTAATAACTATGGACCCGAAGGTCTGTGGTAAACTACTCACAACTCATCGGAAGGGCTATGGTGTTGATGCAGAAGCCCTCCATGGTTGATTCCCCCTCCGGCGGAGCGCCGACGAAGGCTCCAAGATGGTATCTCGCAGATACAGAAGGTTACGATGGCGGAAATATTTCTTTGGTGGCTCCCTGGATGTTTTTGGGGTATGTAAGCTTATATAGGAAGAAGAAGTACATCAGTGGCCGCTCGAGGGGCCCACGAGACAGGTGGCGCGCCCTGTAGGGGTGGGCGCGCCCTCCACCCTCATGGCCGCCTCGGCTGCTTCTTTACTTGCACTCCAAGTCCTCTGGATCACGTTCATTCCAAAAATCACGCTCCCTAAGATTTCATTCCGTTTGGACTCCATTTGATATTCCTTTTCTTCGAAATACTGAAGTAGGCAAAAAAACAGCAATACGGGCTGGGCCTCCGGTTAGTAGGTTAGTCCCAAAAATGATATAAATGTGTAAAATAAAGCCCATAAACATCCAAAATAGGTAATATAATAGCATGGAACAATAAAAAATTATAGATACGTTGGAGACGTATCACTTTGCCAACTCCTCCTTCTGTTCCATGACGAGGGCCTGCAACATCTACATCAAGGATCTACTATTCTCATGCATCTTCTTCCAGCCGGTGTTCTTCTCCTTCAGAAGGCCGAGATCGTGGCAGAGATTCTCCTTGTCCTCCTAAAGCTGCAGGATTTTGCCGGTCGCCTTCTTCTCCGAGGCAATGATGTTCTTCAGCAGCATCACCAAGCCGGCGGTCAACTCCCCCTGCTTATTGAGCTCAGCGGGCATGTCATTGAGGCTCTCCTTCAGCATCTCCACCAAGCCGTGGATGAACTCCTTCTGCTTATTGAGGTGCTTATTGAGCTAATCGGGCATGCCATTGAGGGATAACAACTCCAGCGCCGCCAGCTCATCATGTTCGCCTCCGCGGCTAGGGCGCTCCTGGGAGTCATCGCCTTCCCGTGAGAGATCTTTCGAGGTCTCTACATGGCGGTGAGCCCTCTTTTTTCCGCAGCCTTGGTTGCCTCTCCCTTGTTACGAGTAGTTCTCGACCTAGAGCTCTGCTCACCGGCCATGGCAAGGACGGGCGAAGAAGAAACACTTATGAGGAGGAAAGGTAGAGTAATTTTCGGTTAGGTAGTTCCCCTTTTTATAACCTAAGTACTAGCACTAGTACTAATACCTGCTTAGTGGGAACACGTTCAGGTTTGGTACGTACTAGTAGGTGTGAGCAGGCTTGCACTTAATTGTAGCACTAGTACTTTCGGATGTGATGGGAACAAGGTAAAGATTAATTGATGGTTTTGGTTTCGAGGCCCAAAACGGCTCCCGATGAGTTTAGTGGAACATAAATTTCAAGTAGACTACACTGCTCAAATGCATAAATATTATGTTACTGTCAAAAATTGGCACAAAATACGAAGGAGACTGATACGTCTCCAACGTATCTATAATTTATGAAGCATTCATGCTATTATATTATCTGTTTTGAATGGTTATGGGCTTTATTATACACTTTTATATTACTTTTGGGACTAACCTATTAACCGGAGGCCCAGCCCATATTGTTATTTTCTTGCCTATTTCAGTGTTTCGAAGAAAAGGAATATCGAATGAAGTCCAAACGGAATGAAAGCTTCAGGAGCATTATTTTTAGAACGAACATGATCCAGGAGACTTGGAGTTCAAGTCATTGAAGCTTCGAGGTGGCCACAAGGGTGGGCCCCCCTACTGGGTACGCCCCTATCTCGTGGGCCCCTCGAGCGTCCCCCGACCGACTTCTTTCACCTATATATCTCCATATACCCTGAAAACATCAAAACGGAAGATAGATCGGGAGTTCCGCTGTCGCAAGCCTCTCGGCACCCTGCCAGAGGGGGAACCCATCACCAGTGGCCATCTTCATCATCCTGGTGCTCTCCATGACGAGGAGGGAGTAGTTCACCCTCGGGGCTTAGGGTATGTACTAGTAGCTATGTGTTTCATCTCTCTCTCTCTCTCTCTCGTGTTTTTGAGGTGTTACAATCTTGATGTATTGCAAGCTTTGCTATTATAGTTTTATCTTATGATGTTTCCCGCCCTCTACTCTCTTGTAATGGATTGAATTTTCCCTTTGAAGTTATCTTATCAGATTGAGTCTTTAAGGATTTGAGAACACTTGATGTATGTCTTGCCATGCTTATCTGTGGTGACAATGGGATATACACGTGATCAACTTGATGTATGTTTTGGTGATCAACTTGCGGGTTCCGTGACCTTGGGAATCTATGCATAGGGGTTGGCACACGTTTTCGTCTTGACTCTCCGGTAGAAACTTTGGGGCACTCTTTGAAGTACTTTGTGTTGGTTGAATAGATGAATCTATGATTGTGTGATGCATATCATATAATCATGCCAACGGATACTTGAGGTGACAATGGAGTATCTAGGTGACATTAGGGTTTTGGTTGATTTGTGTCTTAAGGTGTTTTTCTAGTACGAACTCTATGATAGATTGAACGGAAAGAATAGCTTAATGTTATTTTACTACGGACTCTTGAATAGATAGATCAAAAAGGATAACTTTGAGGTGGTTTCTTAACCTACCATAATCTCTTCATTTTTTCTCCGCTATTAGTGACTTTTGAGTGACTCTTTGTTGCACGTTGAGGGATAGTTATATGATCCGATTATGTTATTATTGTTGAGAGAACTTGCACTAGTGAAAGTATGAACCTTAGGCCTTGTTTCCTACCATTGCAATACCATTTACGCTCACTTTTATCATTAGTTACCTTGTTGTTTTTAGAATTTCAGATTACAAATACTTATATCTACCATCCATATTGCACTTGTATCGCCATCTCTTCGCCAAACTAGTGCACCTATACAATTCACCATTATATTGGGTGTGTTGGGGACACATGAGACTCTTTGTTATTTGGTTGCAGGGTTGTTTGAGAGAGACCATCTTCATCCTACGCCTCCCACGGATTGATAAACCTTAGGTCATCCACTTGAGGGAAATTTTCTACTGTCCTACAAACCTCTGCACTTGGAGGCCCAACAAAGTCTACAAGAAGAAGGTTGTGTAGTAGACATCAAGCTCTTTTCTGGCGCCGTTGCCGGGGAGGTGAGTGCTTGAAGGTATATCTTTAGATCTTGCAATGAAATCTTTTTGTTTCTTGTTTTATCACTAGTTTATTCTATAAAAGAAAACTAGAAAAAAATGGAATTGAGTTTGTCTCATATGCTTCATCTTTTTAATATCTTTCGTGAGTATGATGGAAAGGAAAATTGTGCTCAAGTGCTAGAAGAAGAAATCTATAAAATGTTTGTCACTAAATCTTTGTATGACGAGCATGATTGCAATGTTGTTAGTATGAAATCTTTGAATACCCATGATGCTAATGATATGCAAAGCCACAAGCTTGGGGATGCTATGTTTGATGAAGATGATATTTTTAGCCTCCCAAGTTTTGATATGCAAAGTTATTATGATGATAGCATGCCTCTTACTTATGATTATATTGATGAAAGTGGGTTTGGAAGAGTGTCAAATTTAGTAAGTAGTGATCCCAATATTTTGGAGGATGTTGAATCTTATTGTGATGAATATGAAAGTGGATTTGGAATAGTGTCAACTTTATTTAGTGATGATTCCACTATCTTGGAAGAGGTTTCAATCGATTATGATGAGAACAAAGTTGCTACTTATGATGATTATTGTGAAGAAACTTATGCTATAAAAAGTAGTGATGATTATATTTATAAAACTTGTCATGCTTATGATTACCCTTTTTCTTAACATTACTCTTTTAACGTGGAAACAATTTATAGTATTCAAGTCTCTTATGATACTCCCACTATTCCGAATAAGAAGAATTTTGCTTGTGTGGAGAGCAATAAATTTTCTATGCTCGTAGATCATGAAAATAATGCTTTAGGTGCTGGTTATATTGTTGAATGCATTCACGATGCTACTGAAAATTATTATGAGGGAGGAACATATGCTTGTAGGAATTGTAATAATATCAAGTTTCCTCTCTATGTGCTGAAAATCTTGAAGCTATGCTTGTTTTACCTTCCTAGGCTAGTTGATTATTGTTCCCATAAGTGGTGTGCTCACAAAATCCCTATGCATAGGAAGTGGGTTAGACTTAAATGTGCTAGTCATATTCTTCATGATGCTCTCCTTATGTTTCAATTCTTATCTTGTATGTGAGCATCATTCAAATCATCATGCCTAGCTAGGGGCGTTAAACGATAGCGCTTGTTGGGAGGCAACCCAATTTATTTATTTTCCTTGATTTTTGTTCCTGTTTAGTAATAAATATTTCATATAGCCTCTGTTTAGATGTGCTTTTATGTTTTAATTAGTGTCTGTGCCAAGTAGAGCCTTTGGGAAGACTTGGGTGAAGTCTATATGATCTTGCTGTAAAAAACAGAAACTTTAGCGCTCACGTGATTAGCTGCCATTTTTTACTGGAGAGTGATTTTAGGTTGGTTCTTTTTGAAGATGATTAATAAAAAAATTCCTCAGGTCCACCAATTTATTTCAGAATTTTTGGAATTACAGAAGTATTCGAATTATACAGATTACTACATATTGTTCTGTTTTTGACAGATTCTGTTTTTTATGTGTTGTTTGCTTATTTTGATGAATCTATGAGTAGTATCGGAGGGTATGAACCATAGAGAAGTTGGAATAAAGTAGATATTACACCAATATGAATTTAGAATGAGTTCACAACAGTACCTAAGTGGTGTTTTTATTTTCTTATACTAACAGAGCTTACGAGTTTTGTGTTGAGTTTTGTGTTGTGAAGTTTTCAAGTTTTGGGAAAAGATTCGATGGACTATGGAATAAGGAGTGGTAAGTGTTGGGGAACATAGTAATTTCAAAAAAAATCCTACGCACACGCAAGATCATGGTGATGCATAGCAACGAGAGGGGAGAGTGTTGTCCACGTACCCTCGTAGACCGAAAGTGAAAGCGTTAGCACGACGCGGTTGATGTAGTCGTACGTCTTCACGGCCCGACCGATCAAGCACCGAAACCACGGCACCTCCGAGTTCTTGCACACGTACAGCTCGATGACATCCCTCGAACTCCGATCCAGCCGAGTGTCGAGGGAGAGTTGCGTCAGCATGACGGCGTGGTGACGATGATGATGTTCTACTGACGCAGGGCTTTGCCTAAGCACCGCTACGATATTATCGAGGTGGACTATGGTGGAGGGGGGCACCGCACATGGCTAAGAGATCCAAGGGATCAATTTTTGTTGTGTCTAGAGGTGCCCCCTGCTCCCGTATATAAAGGAGCAAGGGGGGAGGGGGCGACCGGCCTAGGAGGGGGCGCGCCAAGGGGAGTCCTACTCCCACCGGGAGTAGGACTCCCTCCTTCCTTGTTGGAGTAGGAGAAGGGGAAAGAGGGGGAGAGGAAAAAGGAAAAAGGGGGCTGCGCCCCATGTCCAATTCGGACCAGAGGGGGGGCGCAGGCCTCCTTCCTTTTGGCCTCTCTCCTCTATTCCCGTATGGCCCAATAAGGCCCATATACTCTCCGGGGAATTCCTGTAACTCTCCGGTACTCCGAAAAAATACCCGAATCACTCGGAACCTTTCCGAAGTCCGAATATAGTCGTCCAATATATCGATCTTTATGTCTCGACCATTTCGAGACTCCTCATCATGTCCCCGATCTCATTAGGGACTCCGAACTCCTTCGGTACATCAAAACTCATAAACCCATAATATAACTGTCATCGAAACCTTAAGCGTGCGGACCCTACGGGTTCGAGAACTATGTAGACATGACCGAGACATGTTTCCGATCAATAACCAATAGCAGAACCTGGATCCTCATATTGGCTCCTACATATTCTACGAAGATCTTTATCGGTCAAACCGCATAACAACATACGTTGTTCCCTTTGTCATCGGAATGTTATTTGCCCGAGATTCAATCATCGGTTTCCCAATACCAAGTTCAATCTTGTTACCGGCAAGTCTCTTTACTCGTTACATAATGCATCATTCTGTAACTAACTCATTAACTACATTGCTTGCAAGGCTTATAGTGATGTGCATTACCGAGAGGGCCCAGAGATACCTCTCCGATAATCGGAGTGACAAATCCTAATCTCGAAATACGCCAACCCAACATGTAGCTTCGGAGACACCTGTAGAGCTCCTTTATAATCACCGAGTTACGTTGTGACGTTTGGTAGCACACAAAGTGTTCCTCCGGTAAACGGGAGTTGCATAATCACATAGTTATAGGAACATGTATAAGTCATGAAGAAAGCAACAACAACATACTAAACGATCAAGTGCTAAGCTAACGGAATGGGTCAAGTCAATCACATCATTCTCCTAATGATGTGATCACGTTAATGAAATGACAACTCTTTTGTCCATGGCTAGGAAACATAACCATCTTTGATAAACGAGCTAGTCAAGTAGAGGCATACTAGTGACACTATGCTTGTCTATGTATTCACACATGTATTATGTTTCCGGTTAATACATATCTAGCATGAATAATAAACATTTATCATGATATAAGGAAATAAATAATAACTTTGTTATTGCCTCTAGGGCATATTTCCTTCAATCTCCCACTTGCACTAGAGTCAATAATCTAGTTCACATCATCATGTGATTTAACACCAATATTCATATATGTATATGATTAACACCCATAGTTCACATCGTCATGTGACCAACACCCAAAGGGTTTACTAGAGTCAACAATCTAGTTCACATTGCTATGTGATTAACACCCAAAGAGTACTAAGGTATGATCATGTTTTGTTCATGAGAGAAGTTTAGTCAACGGGTCTGTCACATACAGAGCCGTATGTATTTTGCAAATATTCTATGTCTACAATGCTCTGCATGGAGCTACTCTAGCTAATTGCTCCCACTTTCAATATGTATCCAGATTGTGACTTAGAGTCATCTGGGTCAGTGTAAAAGTTTGCACCGATGTAACTTTTACGACGAACTCTTTTATCACCTCCATAATCGAGAAACATCTCCTTAGTCCTCACTAAGGATACTCTTGACCGCTGTCCAGTGATCTACTATTAGATCAAAATTGTATTCCTTTGCAAAACTCAGAGCAAGGTATACAATAGGTCTGGTACACAGCATAGCATACTTTATAGAACCTATGACTGAGGGATAGGGAATGATTTTTCATTCTCTTTCTATTTTCTGCCATGGTCGGGTTTTGAGTCTTACTCAACTTCTCACCTTGCAACACAGGCAAGGACACCTTCTTCGACTGTTCCATTTTGAACTACTTCAAAATCTTATCAAGGTATGTACTCATTGAAAAATCTTATCACGCGTCTTGATCTATCTATATAGATCTTGATGCTCAATGTGTAAGCATCTTTACCGAGGTCATTCTTTGAAAAACTTTTATTCAAGTATCCTTTTATGCTATCCAGAAATTCTATATCATTTCCAATCAACAATATGTCTTGCACATATAATATCAGAAATGCTACAGAGCTCCCACTCACTTTCTTGTAAATACAGGCTTCTCCAAAAGTCTGTATAAAACCATATGCTTTGATTACACTATCAAAGCGCTTATTCCAACTCCGAGAGGCTTGCACCAGTCCATAAATGGATCGCTGGAGCTTGCACAGTTTGTTAGCACCTTTTGGATCGACAAAACCTTCTGGTTGCATCATATACAACTCTTCTTCCAGAAATCCATTCAGGAATGCAGTTTTGACATCCATTTGCCATATTTCATAATCATAAAATGCGGCAATCGCTAACATGATTCGGACAGACTTAAGCATCGCTACGGGTGAGAAAGTCTCATCGTAGTCAACCCCTTGAACTTGTCGAAAACCTTTTGCAACAAGTCGAGCTTTGTAGACAGTTACATTACCATCAGCGTCAGTCTTCTTCAGTTAAATCCATTTATTCCCGATGGCTTGCCGATCATCGGGCAAGTCAACCAAAGTCCATACTTTGTTCTCATACATGGATCCCATCTCAGATTTCATGGCCTCAAGCCATTTTGCGGAATCTGGGCTCATCATCGCTTCCTCATAGTTCGTAGGTTCATCATGGTCTAGTAACATGACTTCCAGAACATGATTACCGTACCACTCTGGTGAGGATCTTACTTGGAAGACCTACGAGGTTTGGTAGCAACTTGATCTGAATTTTCATGATCATCATCATTAACCTCCTCACTAATTGGTGTAGGAATCACTAGAACTGATTTCTGTGATGAACTACTTTCCAATAAGGGAGAAGGTACAATTACCTCATCAAGTTCTACTTTCCTCCCACTCACTTCTTTCGAGAGAAACTTCTTCTCTAGAAAGGATCCATCTTAGCAATGAATAACTTGCCTTTGGATCTGTGATAGAAGGTGTACCCAATAGTTAACTTTGGGTATTCTATGAAGATGCATTTCTCCGATTTGGGTTTGAGCTTATCAGGTTGAAACTTTTTCACATAAGCATCGCAGCCCCAAACTTTAAGAAACGACAACTTTGGTTTCTTGCCAAACCACAGTTCACAAGGCGTCGTCTCAACGGATTTTGATGGTGCCCTATTTAAAGTGAATGCAGCTGTCTCTAATGCATAACCCCATAACAATAGTGGTAAATCGATAAGAGACATCATAGATTGCACCATATCCAATAAAGTGCGGTTACGACGTTCGGACACACCATAACGCTGTGGTATTCCATGTGGCGTGAGTTGTGAAACTATTCCACATTGTTTTATATGAAGGCCAAACTCGTAACTCAAATATTCTTCTTCACGATCAGATCGTAGAAACTTTATTTTCTTGTTACGATGATTCTTCACTTCACTCTGAATTTCTTTGAACATTTCAAATGTTTCAGACTTGTGTTTCATTAAGTAGATATACCCATATCTGCTCAAATCGTCTGTGAAGGTCAGAAAATAACGATACTCGCCACGAGCATCAACACTCATTGGATCGCATACATTGGTATGTATTATTTCCAATAAATCAGTAGCTCGTTCCATTGTTCCGAAGAACGGAGTTTTAGTCATCCTGCCCAAAAGGCACGGTTCGCAAGCATCAAATGATTCATAATCAAGTGATTCCAAAAACCCATCAACATGGAGTTTCTTCATGCGCTTTACACCAATATGACCCAAACGGCAGTGCCACAAATAAGTTGCACTATCATTATCAACTTTGCATCTTTTGGCATCAATATTATGATTATGTGTATCACTACGATCGAGATCCAACAAACTATTTTCATTGGGTGTATGACCATCGAAGGCTTCATTCATGTAAACAGAATAACAATTATTCTCTGACTTTAAATGAATAACCGTATTGCAATAAACATGATCGAATCATAGTCATGCTCAATGCAAATGCCAAATAACATTTATTTAGGTTTAACACTAATCCCTAAAGTATAGGGAGTGTGCGATGATGATCATATCAATCTTGGAACCACTTCCAACATACATCGTCACTTCACCCTTAACTAGTCTCTGTTTATTTTGTAACTCCTGTTTCGAGTTACTAATTTTTAGCAACCGAACAAGTATCAAATACTCAGGGGCTACTATAACACTAGTAAGGTACACATCAATAACCTATATATCAAATATACCCTTGTTCACTTTGCCATCCTACTTATCCACCAAATATCCAGGGCATTTCCGCTTCTAGTGACCATTTCCTTTGCAGTGTAAGCACTCAGTTTCAGGCTTTGGTCCAGCTTTGGGCTTCTTTGCGGGAGTGACAACTTTCTTGCCATTCTACTTGAAGTTCCCTTTCTTTTCCTTTGCCCTTTTCATGAAACTAGTGGTCTTTTCAATCATCAACACTTGATGCTCTTTTCTTGATTTCTACCTTCATCGATTTCAGCATCACGAAGAGCTCGGGAATCGTTTTCGTCATCCCTTGCATTATAGTTCATCATGAAGTTCCAGTAACTTGGTGATGGCGACTAGAGAACTCTGCCGATCACTATCTTATCTGGAAGATTAACTCCCATTTGATTCAAGCGATTGTAGTACTCAGACAATCTAAGTACTTGCTCACTAGTTGAGAAATTCTCCTCCATCTTTTAGGCAAAGTATTTGTCGGAGGTCTCATACCTCTTGACACGGGCATGAGTCTGAAATACCAATTTCATCTCTTGAAACAACTTATATGTTCCATGACATTTCAAAAATGTTTTTGTAGTCCCGGTTCTAAGCCATAAAGCATGGTGCCCAAAACTATCAAGTAGTCATCATATTGAGCTAGCCAAACGTTCATAACGTCTACATCTGCTCCTGCAATAGGTCTGTCACCCAGTGGTGCATCAAGGACATAATTCTTCTGTGCAGCAATGAGGATAAACCTCAGATCACGGACCAAGTCCGCATCATTGCTACTAACATTTTCAACTTAGTTTTCTCTAGGAACACATATAAAAACATAGGGAAGCAAAAACATAGGGAAGCAACAACGTGAGCTATTGATCTACAACATAATTTGCAAAATACTACCAGGACTAAGTTCATGATAAATTTAAGTTCAATTAATCATATTACTAAAGAACTCCCACTTAGACAGACATCTCTCTAGTCATCTAAGTGATCACGTGATCCAAATCAACTAAACCATGTCCGATCATCACGTGAGATGGAGTAGTTTTCAATGGTGAACATCACTATGTTGATCATATCTACTATATGATTCACGTTCGACCTTTCGGTCTCCGTGTTCTGAGGCCATATATGTATATGCTAGGCTCGTCAAGTTTAACCTGAGTATTCCACGTGTGCAACTATTTTGCACCCGTTGTATTTGAACGTAGAGCCTATCACACCCGATCATCATGTGGTGTCTCAGCACGAAGAACTTTCGCAACGGTGCATACTCAGGGAGAACACTTCTTGATAATTAGTGAGAGATCATCTTAAAATGCTACATTCAATCAAAGCAAGATAAGATGCATAAAGGATAAACATCACATGCAATCAATATAAGTGATATGATATGGCCATCATCATCTTGTGCTTGTGATCTCCATCTCCGAAGCACCATTGTGATCACCATCGTCACCGACGCGACACCTTGATCTCCATCGTAGCATCGTTGTCATTACGCCATCTATTGCTTCTATGACTATTGCTACCGCTTAGAGATAAAGTAAAGCAATTACAGGGCGTTTGTATTTCATACAATAAAGCGACAACCATATGGCTCCTGCCAGTTGCCGATAACTTCGGTAACAAAACATGATCATCTCATACAATAAAATATAGCATCACGTCTTGACCATATCACATCACAACATGCCCTGCAAAAACAAGTTAGACGTCCTCTACTTTGTTGTTGCAAATTTTACGTGGCTGCTATGGGTTGAGCAAGAACCGTTCTTACCTACGCATCAAAACCACAATGATAGTTTGTCAAGTTAGTGTTGTTTTAACCTTTGCAAGGACCGGGCGTAGCCACACTCGGTTCAACTAAAGTTGGAGAAACTGACACCCGCCAGCCACCTGTGTGCAAAGCATGTAGGTAGAACCAGTCTCGCGTAAGTGTACGCGTAATGTCGGTCCGGGCCGCTTCATCCAACAATACCCCCGAACCAAAGTATGACATGCTGGTAAGCAGTATGACTTGTATCGCCCACAACTCACTTGTGTTCTACTCGTGCATATAACATCTACGCATAAAACCTAGGCTCGGATGCCACTGTTGGGGAACGTAGTAATTTCAAAAAAATTCCTACGCACACGCAAGATCATGGTGATGCTTAGCAACGAGAGGGGAGAGTGTTGTCCACGTACCCTCATAGACCAAAAGCGGAAGCATTAGCACAACGCGGTTGATATAGTCGTACGTCTTCACGGCCCGACCGATCAAGCACCGAAAGCACGACACCTCCGAGTTCTTGCACACGTATAGCTCGATGACGTCCCTCGAACTCCAATCCAGCCGAGTGTGGAGGGAGAGTTCCGTCAGCACGACGGCGTGGTGACGATGATGATGTTCTACCGACACAGGGCTTCGCCTAAGCACCGCTATGATATTATCGAGGTGGACTATGGTGGAGGGGGGCACCGCACACAGCTAAGAGATCCAAGGGATCAATTGTTGTTGTGTTTAGAGGTGCCCCCCTGCCCCCGTATATAAAGGAGCAAGGGGGGAGGGGGCGGCCGGCCTAGGAGGGGGCGCGCCAAGGGGAGTCCTACTCCCACCGGGAGTAGGACTCCCTCCTTCCTTGTTGGAGTAGGAGAATGGGAAAGAGGGGGAGAGGAAAAAGGAAAAAGGGGGCTGCGCCCCTTGTCCAATTCGGACCAGGGGGGGCGCAGGCCTCCTTCCTTTTGGCCTCTCTCCTCTATTCCCGTATGGCCCAATAAGGCCCATATACTCTCCGGCGAATTCCCGTAACTCTCCGGTACTCCGAAAAAATACCCGAATCACTCGGAACCTTTCCGAAGTCCGAATATAGTCGTCCAATATATCGATCTTTATGTCTCGACCATTTTGAGACTCCTCGTCATGTCCCCGATCTCATTCGGGACTCCGAACTCCTTCTGTACATCAAAACTCATAAACTCATAATATAACTATCACCGAAACCTTAAGCGTGCGGACCCTACGGGTTCGAGAACTATGTAGACATGACCGAGACATGTTTCCGGTCAATAACCAATAGCAGAACCTAGATGCTCATATTGGCTCCTACATATTCTATGAAGATCTTTATCTGTCAAACCGCATAACAACATACGTTCTTCCCTTTGTCATCGGTATGTTACTTGCCCGAGATTCGATCGTCGGTATCTCAATACCTAGTTCAATCTTGTTATCGGCAAGTCTCTTTACTCGTTACGTAATGCATCATTCCGTAACTAACTCATTAGCTACATTGCTTGCAAGGCTTGTAGTGATGTGCATTACCGAGAGGGCTCAGAGCTACCTCTCCGATAATCGGAGTGACAAATCCTAATCTCGAAATACGCCAACCCAACATGTACCTTGGGAGACACCTGTAGAGCTCCTTTATAATCACCCAGTTACGTTGTGACCTTTGGTAGCACACAAAGTGTTCCCCCGGTAAACGGGAGTTGCATAATCTCATAGTTATAGGAACATGTATAAGTCATGAAGAAAGCAACAGCAACATACTAAATGATCAAGTGCTAAGCTAACGGAATGGGTCAAGTCAATCACATCATTCTCCTAATGATGTGATCCCGTTAATCAAATGACAACTCTTTTGTCCATGGCTAGGAAACATAACCATCTTTGATAAACGAGCTAGTCAAGTAGAGGCATACTAGTGACACTATGTTTGTCTATGTATTCACACATGTATTATGTTTCCGGTTAATACAATTCTAGCATGAATAATAAACATTTATCATGATATAAGGAAATAAATAATAACTTTATTATTGCCTCTAGGGCATATTTCCTTCAGTAAGAGCCTCAGCTTGGGGATGCCCAAGGTACCCCAAGGTAATATTCAAGGACAACCAAGAGCCTAAGCTTGGGGATGCCCCAGAAGGCATCCCCTCTTTCGTCTTCGTTCATCGGTAACTTTACTTGGAGCTATATTTTTATTCTCCACATGATATGTGTTTTGCTTGGAGGGTCATTTTACTTTGTTAGTAAGGCATCCCCTCTTTCGTCTTCGTTCATCGGTAACTTTACTTGGAGCTATATTTTTATTCTCCACATGATATGTGTTTTGCTTGGAGGGTCATTTTATTTTGTTAGTATTTGCTTTCTGTTATTTAGAATAATGTTTTTCATCTTTATTTTCAATAAAAATGTCAAGGATAGCCTTTACCATTCTTATTTTGCAAGTATACATGTTGCTGTTTCAAAACAGAAAGTTTACCGCTGTTGCAAAAATTTGCTAGAAAAGTTAGAGAATGATATAATGTTGAAACTTTTTGCATAATGAGCTATAATAAATCTTTTACAGCGTAGTATTTTTGTTATAATTTTTGGAGTTATGTAGGTATGATGAATCTTGCATTATTTACAGACTATACTGTTTGGGCAGATTGCTGTTATGTTTGCATTGTTTGCATATGTTTGCTTGTTTAATGATTCTATTTGAGGATAGGAGTATTAAATATGCAGAGACATTTAGTATGCAATGTTGAATAATAATGTTAGTTATTTGTTACAGTAGAAAATGATAAGGTTTTGCATTGTTTTGTACTAACTTATCTCACGAGTTCTTGTTGAGTTTTATGTGGATGAAGTTTTTGAGAAATAGAGAAACCATGATATGAGAGGAATTTAGGAAACACGAATGTTCAAGCTTGGGGATGCCCAAGGCACCCCAAGATAATATTCCAAGATGTCTCAAGCATCTAAGCTTGGGGATGCCCCGGTAGGCATCCCACCTTTCTTCTTCAACAGTTATCGGTTAGTATCGGTTGAGCCTAAGTTTTTGCTTCTTCACATGAGTCGTGCTATCCTTGCAATTCCATTTTATTTTGGTTTGCTTGTTGTTTTAATAAAATACCAAGATCTGAAATTCTTAAATGAGAGAGAGTCTTCACATAGTTACATAATTATTTAACTACTTATTGATCTTCACTTATATCTTTTTGGAGATAGTTTGTCATTTACTCGTGTGCTTCACTTATATCCTATGAGTAAATGGTTGAATGAGTTGAATGTCATAAATCTGAAATCATATATGTCTCATTTGCTTATCCCATGGGGAGTAATGACTTCACATCTAAGAAGTAGTGGTTGTAAATTTATTGAAGGTTAGCAAGCATTGTATTGGTCATTTGAACAATTCATGAAAGAATATTGAAGGAAGAGAAATTTCACATATAAATATACAATCTTGGACATCTTTTAGAATTATAAGTATGACATGCTAAAGAGTTGATGTTGGACAAGGAAGACAACATAATGAGTTATGTTTTATCACAGCTCAGTTAAAGTATATTGTCATGGATCATTCAAACATGTTGAGCTTGCCTTTCCCCCTCATGCTAGCCAAAATTCCTTGCACCAGGTAGAGATACTACTTGTGCTTCCAAATATCCTTAAACCCAGTTTTTGCCATGAGTGTCCACCATACCTACCTATATGCGATATTTACCTGCCGTTCCAAGTAAATTTGCATGTGCCAAACTCTAAACCTTCAAATAAGAATCTATTTGGTATGCCCGAATCGCTCATGTAGCGACTATGGGCTGTCAGTATCTTCCATGCTAGGTGGGTTATTCTCAAGATGAGTGGACTCCGCTCATCATTCATGAGAAAAATGGCTGGTAACCAGGATGCCCAGTCCCATGATCAAAAAGATCAAAATCAAATCAAAAATAATTGCAAACAAAACTCCCCCAGGACTGTTGTTGGTATGGACGGTACCCCGTTGTTTTGGATGGCCATGGAGTGTGATTATTGGTGGAGGGGGAGTAAAATCTTTACCATTCTGTTTGGGAACCGCCTATAATGTATGTAGTATGGAAGATATTGGGAACTCTTGGTTGTTATGTTGACAATGAGATCATACCTCTCAAAATTATTTATCTCTATTTCAAAATCGAGCTCTGGCACCTCTGCAAATCCCTGCTTCCCTCTGTGAAGGGCCTATCTTTTACTTTTATGCAAGAGTCAAGGTGATCTTCACCTTTCCCTTTTTCATTTTATCGTTTGGCAAGCACCTCGTGTTGGAAAGAACCTGATATAT
>NC_041385.1:160563645-160570126 GCF_002162155.2 Triticum dicoccoides | reverse complement strand
TAGCATGAACTATTATTGTTGACATCACCCAAAGGTGAATACATTGGGAGGCAACACTATAAGCCCCTACCTTTCTCAGTGTCGGATTAAAACTTCATAACCATAAGTATTGCGTGAGTGTTAGCAATTGTAGAAGACTATATGATAGTTGAGTATGTGGAGTTTCCTAAAAGCTCTAACATGGACCCTTCCTGGAAATAAGATGAATTGCAATTGTTTGATGACTGAGAATGAAGTTTGCTAGTTTTCAAGAAAGTTTATTGTCCATGCTTTAACTTGTGAATAGCTTGTTACTTGATCTTGAGAAGTTTTATGAGATGAACTACTTTTATGACATATAATCATACTAGAAAAGGTGATTGAAATTATCATTGAACAAACTTATGCACCTGCTAGCATTCACACTTCATAAATTCTTTCTTTTATCATTTACCTACTCGAGGACGAGCAGGAATTAAGCTTGGGGATGCTGATACGTCTCCAACGTATCTATAATTTATGAAGCATTCATGCTATTATATTATCTATTTTGAATGATTATGGGCTTTATTATACACTTTTATATTATTTTTGGGACTAACCTATTAACCGGAGGCCCAGCCCATATTGCTGTTTTCTTGCCTATTTCAGTGTTTCGAAGAAAAGGAATATCAAACGGAGTCCAAATGGAATGAAACCTTAGGGAGCGTTATTTTTGGAACGAACATGATCTAGGAGACTTGGAGTTCAAGTCTACGAAGCTTCGAGGTGGCCAAGAGGGTGGGGGGCGCCCCCCTACTGGGCGCGCCCCCCTGTCTCGTGGGCCCCTCGAGCGTCCCCCGACCGACTACTTTCACCTATATATCTCCATATACCCCGAAAACATCGAAATGGAAGATAGATTGGGAGTTCCGCCACTGCAAGCCTCTTTAGCCACCAAAAACCTCTCGGGAGCCCGTTCCGGCACCCTGCCAGAGGGGGAACCCATCACCGGTGGCCATCTTCATCATCCCTACGCTCTCCATGATGAGCAGGGAGTAGTTCACCCTTGGGGCTGAGGGTATGTACCAGTAACTATGTGTTTGATCTCTCTCTCTCGTGTTCTTGAGGTGTTACGATCTTGATGTATCGCGAGCTTTGCTATTATAGTTGGAACTTATGATGTTCCCCCCCTCTACTCTCTTGTAATGGATTGAGTTTTCCCTTTGAAGTTATCTTATCGGATTGAGTCTTTAAGATTTGAGAACACTTGATGTATGTCTTGCCGTGCTTATCTGTGGTGACAATGGGATATTCACGTGATCAACTTAATGTATGTTTTGGTGATCAACTTGTGGGTTCTGTGACCTTGGGAATCTATGCATAGGGGTTGGCACACTTTTTCGTCTTGACTCTCCGGTAGAAACTTTGGGGCACTCTTTGAAGTACTTTGTGTTGGTTGAATAGATGAATCTAAGATTGTGTGATGCATATCATATAATCATGCCCACGGATACTTGAGGTGACAATGGAGTATCTAGCTGACATTAGGGTTTTGGTTGATTTGTGACTTAAGGTGTTATTCTAGTACGAACTCTATGATAGATTGAACGGAAAGAATAGCTTAATGTTATTTACTACGGACTCTTGAATAGATAGATCAAAAAGGATAACTTTGAGGTGGTTTCGTACCCTACCATAATCTCTTCGTTTGTTCTCCGCTATTAGTGACTTTGGAGTGACTCTTTGTTGCATGTTGAGGGATAGTTATATGATCCGATTATGTTATTATTGTTGAGAGAACTTGCACTAGTGAAAGTATGAACCTTAGGCCTTGTTTCCTACCATTGCAATACCATTTACGCTCACTTTTATCATTAGTTACCTTGCTGTTTTTACAATTTCAGATTAAAAATACTTATATCTACCATCCATATTGCACTTGTGTCACCATCTCTTCGTCGAACTAGTGCACCTATACAATTCACCATTGTATTGTGTGTGTTGGGGACACAAGAGACTCTTTGTTATTTGGTTGCAGGGTTGTTTGGGAGATACCATCTTCATCCTACGCCTCCCACGGATTGATAAACCTTAGGTCATTCACTTGAGGGAAATTTGCTACTGTCCTACAAACCTCTGCACTTGGAGGCCCAACAACGTCTACAAGAAGAAGGTTGTGTAGTAGACATCAGAGACCAATGGAAGTACTACTAGCAGCCCATGATTTAACTACTTGCATGCGCGCAGTGGAGTAGTAACGTCTTTCTTCCGCCCTCACATCCACTCAATTTGCATGCGCTGTATTAATTGACCATCAATGAAGTGAAGGACTTTACACACGTCAAATTATCACATGGGGTGGATCTTGGTACAAAATTGCGTCCGCCCGTGTACCCGCGTGTACGTGCGAGGGAATGAGTGTGTGCGTGGCGTGCGTGCACATCTTTGCTTCGTGCATGTACCGCTAGTGTGGCTCAGGGAGGACGAGTACATTCTTCTGGAACCAGCAGCACGTCCCTGTGATCAATCCACACAAGGAGGTCGCAACAACGCCTCCACATGTGTCACGTGGCTTCATGAACTATAAAAGAGACATTCTGTAGCGTGCCATTGGAATTCCAATTTACGTGTTTTGCACATACTAGAAGTACTAGTAAGGTACACGTGCATTGCACGCATCAGATTTTGCAACCAAAGTATGAATAAATACCACACTATAGCATGTAAGCTATGAGTCATATATGCCTCATGTAGACCTTCGTTTAATTCTTATAGTTCATGTCATTCAAAATCAATTAGTTTTTATGAAAAAGCCAGAGCCTCTTTGATTTGTAGGATTCCCAAAACGTGAGAATAGGGAAAACATGGGATTAGAGTGGAATGTCCTCTTGAATCCTACAGGATTGTACGAGTGTTTGATTGTGCATAGAAAAAACTCTCGATTCTTTCAAAGAGGTTTGAGTGGATGGGATGTTTCCTATGAAATCTAGTGCAAATGAATCATATGGAAAAATTCCTATGGTTTACAATCCTACGAATCAAACAACCAAGATAGGAAAAATTCCTAAGGATTAGAGTCCTCCAAAATTCCTTTGAATCAAAGAAGCCCTTAATCTATTTTATGATTCATGGAATTGTGCATTGTAAAGCATAAAGTAAAAAACAAATAATGGCAATTCAACTAGAAAAAAAGTTTTGGCAGTTATGATACCGAAGATTCTAGAACAAAGGAGAACCACTGTTGTTTTGAGGTTTGTGCATTATGCTTAAGTTCAACCATGTAGTCTGCTAGATTGTACATGTGGCAAAATCCGGTGGGGGCAAGAAGATGGTGAGAGGGGCCGAGTGGAGGGAGACTATGAAGGAGTGCACAAGTGCGAGATCGATATTTAGAGAGAGGGGGCAAGAACGTGCGCTGTTGTGCGCAGTGGCGGAGCCATGAAAAATAAATGAGCTAGGGGGCCGAGCATTGTTAATCCTTTATGAGGAGGGCCAATTCATGAACTTAAACCATTTTTACCAGCAATTGTCTAATGATCACATTCATATTAGCATCGATATATAGTGATGTTAGGGGGGGTGGGAAGTGCCCTTGTTGCCCCCTGTCTTCGCCATTGTGCGCGGCCTGAGAGATGAAGAGAAAGGCATGGATGATGAGAGGGGGACGTTGGATATATAATTAATGTGGGTGTATTAGCTATATATGTAATCCTATATAGAGAGGTATAGATTGATCGATGTGGACGTGGGAAAGAGGGTGAGACCTCACTAGATATATAGATTGATCGGTTTGTGTGGAAAACTATGAAAGACCTAGCTATACACACACACATAAAGGAACATCGATCATTGCGCATGCACATGAGAGATAAAGAATGCCCGATATGATGGAGTGGGGGATGTGTGTGTGTGTGCCTTCATGGGAGACCGGCCTGAAGAAAAAGATTGCATGTGTGCGATGGATAATGTCGACTGGTAGTGTGTGTGCACGCATGCACGAGAGAAAATTAGTGGTACAATTATAAAGAGAAGACAACTGTGTGGGTATAAAAGGTTGGTGAGGTCATAATCAATGTAAAGTTGAATTCAAATATTTGAATAAGAGATCATGATGTTTGAAACCCATGCATGCATGAATACAACGGAGATCCGCGCGATGTGGTTTGGACAAGCATGTTGTAATGTATACACATTGAACAAGATCAGACTGATTTGCATTTGAGATACCGATGGCAGACATCGTTCGGCCGCATTGCATCCGTGCATGGACACACTATTCTAATTAGAGATGGGTGGCTTTCACATCACATATCTATATCTATACCCCTATATATATTATATATTATATTTTTTACATCGTGTGCGCGTAACTTTAACTTTGAAAGATGGTCGTTGGATGAGGCCAATCCGATGGTGCAGAGATGGCAAATTTGAGCACTACTGGCCGTTGGATATCATCTAGATTCCACCAGATTTTGCCACATGTACAATCTAGAAGACTCCATGGTTGAACTTAAGCATAATGCACAAACCTCAAAACACAAGCACTTCTTCTTTGTCCTAGAATCTTCCGTATCAAAATTTCCCAAATGTTTTTCTACATGTTTGCCATTATTTGTTTTTACTTTATGCCTTACAACAAACAATTCCATGAATCTTAAAATAGATTAGCTTTCTTATAAAAACTAGATGATTTTGAATGAAATGAATTATAAGAATTAAACGAACATCTACATCATGCATATATGACTCAAAGCTTATATGCTATAATGTGGTATTTATTCATAATTTGGTTGCCAAATCTCATGCGTGCAATGCACGTGTACCTTACTAGTCTAAATGGTGTTTGTGTGTGTGTTGTGCGTGTTAAACACATTGCACGTAGTATATCATACATGGTTTAGATTCTGAACATCTAGCTAGAGCATACATGTACTATGATTTGAATTCAACACAAAATGGATACATATATTTGAATTTGAGATCATATGTACATGTAGTTCGTATATAGGAATTTACTCCTATATTCATGTCATGTGTTGTGAAGATAATATTTAGAGGGTTGTATAACTAACCCGAGTACAATGCCATTCAAACAGGGAAAATGTACTCAAATTTAGTCCATATGCTAGACAACACACATTGTTTTTTTATTGTTAAGGGAAGTGCAAATTGTTTTGGTACTATACATGTTATGTTTGTTGTCCTGATTTTTTTATTTTTTTTTGTTGTATTTGAATGCATTTCTAGTAATATAGTAAAATGGGACATGGCTCTCTCTAGTGATGAGGTGTGAATTGTCTTTTTTCTGGGTACACGTTAAGCTTGTTCTCCCGAAATTTCAAGTCGCGCCTTGTTATGCCGAAATTTCAAGCTAGCGTCTCTGTCTATCATGCTGCGAAACTCCCGCCTCTTCAACCCGCGCCTTGTTACCCCAAAATATTTAAGATATATCTTTGTCTTGTTGTGCTCCGACAACTCCCTCCATCTCAACCCGTGCCTTGCTATTCCAAAATTACAATGCACGCGAAAACTCCCACCTCCTATGAAATCCCAACATGCAAAATGCCCGTGGTACCCCTGAACCGAAAGAACCTCCTCAAATCGGTGGGGGTACTTTCGTAACTTACCCCACATTTCAGACAAGCGCGTCCCTAAGCCATGGTTCCCCACTCCCATCCTATCCGCCCACCGATTTATACACCGAGGCCGCAAAAACCCACGAAGCCCCACACCCTCCTCTGTCCGCCACCCAGCCGGAGCCTCTTCCCCGACGACGTCATCCACAAAAACACCTCGACGTCTCTCATCCACCGTACCGGTTGAGGATCCATCGTCGATCTCGTCGTCCCGCCGGTTCAGCCACCCCGTCCTCCACCTCCAAGGAGCTGCCCCGGTGTTCCCCTCATCTTTCGCGGCACCTCCATTTCCACACCGCTGTCTTCACCTGCACCACCAGAAAAGCAAAATCATCACCATTCCCTCGGATGAAGCTGCGGCCCAATCGGTGCCACCAAAGAGGTTGTACACTAATCACCGCATTTTCTTCTTAATTCGATCTCACAGTGCTGTCGGCGCTCGGTCCCGAGCCGACACGGCGCGGCTCCATCCACGGCGGCATCGCCGGCCACTTCCTCCATGGCGTTGCTCCCTCGGCGGCAACATCCACATCAGTAGGAGTTGCTGCTGCTTTAGCTCCCGCTCGCGCTGCTACTCTGCTCTTGCTCGCGGTCCCCTGCCTGGTCTACTCTTGATATTGCTCTTGCTCGTGCTGCTGCTCTCGCTCTTGCTTGTGATGCTGCTCCGATTTAGCTACACTTCAGTCGACTGAATCGACTTTTGGGTCAGTCAATTTTCAGGGGGTGGGGGGGCTCACCGGAGTTAAGGAAGAACCAGCCGCAGCGGGAAGGGGGCTTGCCAAAGAGGTACCCCACTATCTATCTTAGGGTTCAGGGTGGGGCGGTGGTCGCCGGCGGTGGTGGGGCGGTGGCGTGGGGATCACCGGAGAAAAATCTCAGCA
>NC_041385.1:160560639-160563266 GCF_002162155.2 Triticum dicoccoides | reverse complement strand
GGGGTAGAGGGATGGCCGGGGTGCAGGCGGACCGACGGTGGGGAGTGTTTTCGGGGCGGGCGGGGCGGCGCACCGCCAGCCGCGGGTGGCGGGGGGCGGCTGTTTGGCTGGTGGTGGCTAGCGGCTCAGGAGGGTGGAGGTTGAAGATGAATTGTAGGCCCTTGATTTCGTATCCAACAGCTGCAAAATCTACTGACTAGAGATGAAAAAGTCAGTCGACTGACGTGTAGCCTCACCTCTAGTGCGTTCAGTTTCGACAGCAAAATTCACTTTCGACAAATAAGTTCAGTTTTGACAGTTAAGTTCAGAGATGAGCGGCTGATGTATTTTACATCTAGCACTTTGTGGTTATGTATTTTACGCCATCTATTGGAGATGCTATTAGAATTCCACTCAGGTTAACGTTGTCTCTCTTGTCCTGCTTCAGCCTCAGCGTCGTACAACTCACCGGAGCTGCTCCAACAACGAAACCCTCCATCACAGCGGAGCAGTACCTCGGGCTCCATCTCCAGACGCCTATGATCTTCTTCCCCTCCTCCGACAGCCAAGTCAGCCGGAGCATCCTCACCGGCCAACCCAATCACGCTGAGATCGACATGGCTTCGCCAAAGAGGTTGTTGCATCTCTTTTTTTACTCTACATGTTATATATATTGTCCATTGAGCACACGTAGTAACGTAAAATACGATTATTTTATCCTACTATATGACAAGTAGTGAGGTACCAGGCAACTTAGCTATATGTTATGGACTCTCTTGAACACCATGATTATTTATCTTTGTGCGTTTGAGCTATGCATTTGTCGATGGGCCTGGGAGTTGAGCTAGTAGGGCAGTGGCCTGGGTCCAAAGTAATAGAAGTAGCACAAAAACATTTTTTTAGTGCAGGCTTTTCCTTGCTCAAGCCTGCCTACTAGAATCACCAGTGCTTGAAAGGAAAAGTGAATCAAAAACATAGGAATTGGAAATTTTCCTATGGTACTACTTTTCATGAATTTGGTTCAAAGGAATGGAGCAAAGACAGTAGGATTTGTTCCTTTAGTGTCTCCTTGAAAGAAAAACCGTAGTAATTTTAATTTCCACTTGTCCTCCTTTCAAATTCCTATTCATGAAGCACAAGACTAAGAGATAGTAGCATAATAGCATTATAATCGTACATTTTCTTGTGGTTTGACTTAATCTCACCATGCTTCTTTGCATCCCGTGATCTTCCAATTCTAGTGAATCAAACACCCAGATTGGCAGGAATCTTGTGTTTTTAAATTCTCTATTTTGCACGTGCATTCCTATCCTATTCCTGTCTATTTCCTATCCCTACATTGTTAGAATCCTCAAATTCAAACAAGCCCTTACACAATTACTTCTGTTACAGATATGTGTCAAAGAAAACCTTGTGTGGTTTGTCCTGCTCCTGTGGCGCTGTGTTCCACCCCAGCTCAGCTGCTCCAACGACGGAAGGGTTCACCATAGCAGGGATCCGCTCTCCAGACTATCTTTCGCCGCCTCAGATCTTCTTCCCCGCCGCCGGCAGCCACGACAACTGCATTACCATCATCAACTGAGCAGATGACCTTGAGGACTACACGGGTCCGCAAGAGAGGTTGCACTCTTCCGTGTCTGATTACGTTATGCATCACTTAATATGATGACATGCTACATTATCGTCGTGTTCACATATTAGACTCTGAGTCAGGTCCAAACTAATGCTGAAACTTGAGTTTTTAAATGGTTGTGGGGTACATATTGGGGCAGCAATCATTACTATCTGTCTACTATCTGGTTAATCTCGGGTGTCTACTATGATTTTCATGTTGGGTGCAACCAAACATTAAAGGAGCCATTATCTGTATTTTTTAACTAAAGCTATTATCTGCCTGCTATCATTGGTTTTGGGTCTATCCATAGTTTTCTACCATCACTCTAGATTTGTGCATGCACTCCTTACATAATCTCACTATGTTTTATTCCTATGCATGTCAGTTATTGTACACAATGGAACTGATCATGTAGAGCAAAAGAGACGAGCCTTGCGTGGCAATAAAATTTCATGCAGACATCGCTCCATGGTGGGCGCAAAGGCAGCCACCCCTCCACCCATTTTAGATCGTAATCAAGAGGAAGATAACTGTTCTGAGGGGGATTCAGAAGGAGAAGACCACTCCTATTTACCCCATGAGGTCTTCGCTCTAACTTGGCATGCTGGTGTTGGTAATATCATGCATATGGTGCCTTGCATTGCTTACTGTATACATCAAAGATGTCATCTGCTTAGTTTAGACATGCTTTATGTCAATGCCATCTGTTTAGTTTCTTTATCATTTATGTGAATCATGCAATGCCATCTTGTTTAGCCAGGCATCATATATGTGAATTTTGCAATGCCACCCTGATTAGCCAGTCATCTTATATGTGAATTATATCATGCCATCATTTTTTATTACGTGTTAAATTTGTCAACAATTTTAGTACATTCAATTACTCTTCCTGTGCATCAGCAATTCGGCACGGTCATGGAAAAATTTGGAGTGGAAACAAGGTCTTTAGAGCAGACAATGCTATTTGACGAAGCGCATGTCTTGCTGGTTACCGATAGCTCCTTAGAGGAGGATTCAGAGACAGATGACCAGT
>NC_041385.1:160533741-160560263 GCF_002162155.2 Triticum dicoccoides | reverse complement strand
CGAGGTGCATGCTCTAACTTGGCAGGGTTATGTTGCTCATATCGTGCGTATGGTATCTTGCATTGCTATGTCATTTGCTTAGTTTAGACATGCTTTGTGTGAATGCCACCTGTTTAGTGTCTAATTACCATATATGTGAATTATGCAATGGCATCTTGTTGCAAGACATTATATATGTGAATTATGCAATGTTATCTTGTTGTAAGGCATTATGTATGTGAATTATGAAATGCCATGCTGTTTAGGCAAGCGTCATATATGTGAATTATATCTTGCCGTCCTTTTTTTGTATTTCTCATTGCTTTTGTCGACAATGTTTGTATATTCAACTGCTCTTCCTGTGCATCAGCCATTTGAATTGGTGATGGAGAAATCTAGAGTGAAAACAAGGTCTTCAGAGCAGACAATGCTACCTGCTGAAGCAGATATCTTGTTGGTTACAAATAGCTCTTCAGAGGAGGATTCAGAGGCAGATGACCAGTCCTATTATCCCCCTAAGGTGTATGCTCAAACTTGGCAGGGTTATATTACTCATATCATGCATATGTTGTATTGCATTGCCTGTTTTTACATCATATACACAATATTGAATGTCATCTCCTTAGTTGACACATCATATATGCGATTTCCCTCTGCTCACTTCCTTAGTATATAAATCATATATTTGAATTATATCATGCCATGATGTTTACATAGACAGCATGTATCTGAATTATGGCATGCCAACCCATTTTCTAAAGACATAATATAGTTATATCATCTCATCCTTTTTACATAGTCATCATATTTTAACTTATGTCATTCTATCTGTGAATTATATCATGCCATCATGTTTCCATCGATGGCATGTTTGTGATTTATGGCATGCCAACCACTTTAATAGACACATCATATAGTTATATCATGTCATCATGTTTACATAGTCATCATATTTTGAAGTATGTCATTCTATCCTGTTTAGTTAGCCATCATACATGTGAAATTGTGTCATGCTATCCTGTTTAATTAGCCATCATATATGTGAAATTATGTCCTGCTATTCTGTTTGGTTAGACAACATAAATGTGAATTATTTCATGCCCTGTTTTCTTCCCTACTATCCATTGCACCTGTCTATCTTACAATGTTTGTACATTCAATTACTTTTCTTGTTTATCAGCCATTTCAACTGGAGGGGGTGATGGCAGTATCTGTGGGAGTAAAAACATGGTCTTCAGAAAAGATCGTGCTACCTGTCGATGCAGATAGAACCATGGTTGTACTTGCCCAAGAACCAGCCCCACCACACATAACCCAGACTCACACAGATTATACCCCTACCCAGTTGGACAGAGAACCAGCTACAGCCCTTCTAACCCCAACCCCAGCAGATAGTAACCCAGTTCCCATTGACACAGCACCGTCTCCACCACAGAGCACCCAAACACAAGCAGTTAGTAAGGCAACTGCAGTGACCAAAGCACGAGGACCACCACTCCGAACCCCAAGTCAATGCTTAAAGCAAAACAAGAATTGTTCTCAGGTCAGGTTTCGTAGCTATGGTTCATACTACTTTACTCTTGCATCACTGTATTTACTCATACCAACTAATTTCAAATTTGAAGGATGCAATTGAAACTTCAATGGCGCAACAGGTATGTTTTAAACCTGTTTGTTTAATGTGTTTGATGTTGTAACTTGCTCTATGTTGATTTCAGTTTCAATTGAATAAACAGTTATGTTCTCATGCCATGCACATTACAAGTGTTGTTATTGCTGTGTAGTTTCCCACACTTATATTCTGTCTATGTTGCTTTGTCTTAAATAGATATGATTCGATTTGTATCTATCTTGATTTGGCAACATAAAATAGAATGATATAGACCATAGAGTGACCATACTACATAGATATATGTTTGTTTCATCCTGTTATCCTGTCCACCTTACTACTGAACTGGTTTACCAAAATGAGTTTCATATACTACATTGTAAACATGTGATGTGTTTGTTTGTTTCTCTTTTAGAACGCGGATAAAATATTGGAGAAGAGTACCCCATTATGCAATGGTAAAGGAAGTAATGCAGATAAGGTTCAAGATAGTGAGACATCCCTGTTGGTCTCCAAGAAAGCTGATAAAAACTATATTGAAGACACGAGACAACCCCAAAGTCTTGTCTTGATATAGTGTTCGAGTTACTGGCTACTACTGCTGGCACCAGCTCTTCGAACTCGGTGCCTGAATCATTTCGGCTTCTTGAGTCTCAACTTCAAGTTGAAAGACATCAATCAGATGTTATGCGACAGGAAGCCGAAGGACTAAGGAAGTCCCTGCAGAATTCAGATACATACTTTCTAGTGCAACATCAAGTGCTGGAGGATTTAAGCGCCAAACAAGAGATAGTTAATAAGCTTTCTAAGCATCTTTCCAACATTATGGGTACCCAGGATATTGTTTCTTGAGCTCTTCTGAAGTGGTTTCAATTCTGGACTTGTTTTGCTGCGGCGTTTATATGCTATTTTGTTCCCTATATTTGCACTGGTGGCGAACTTTGATGCCGAGTGGATGTAATATGTGTAATAGCCGTGATAGCCTAGCGTAAGTTGCTTGCTTATTTATTTCCTTATTGTCTTGTTTATTTGTTTGCTTGTAGTTGGTGCAGTTCTTTTTCCGTGGTTTGCTAGTGGCCGCAATAACATATGTTTTAAAACTAGGCCACAATAACCATGGGCTACATATTTACTGTAGTTACCATGGCCCTCCTATGGGCCGTAGAAACAATGGGCCTTCTAAGGGCCGTAGAAACAATGGGCCTTCTACGAGGCGTAGAAACAATGGGCCTTATACGGGTCGTAGACACAATGAGCCTTCTACGGTCTGTATCATCAATGGGCCTTCTACGGGCCGTATGATCGGTTAGCCAAACATGGGCCAATACCAGACCGCATTGTGGCCGTAAACAGGCTAGAGTTGGAATCGTCCGTTCATGGGCCGACCATAACGAGCCGTCGTTAATCGTCCGTATTTGATGACACTGTGAAAACGGCCCAACGTATTAATGGGCTACAAATGGGCCGACTGTAACCACAGGCTGAATTTGGCCCACAAGCAGAAAATAACAGTAATGGGCCGTAAGTAAACTAATGCTGGAAATGAGCCCAAGAATAAATGGGCCCTGAGAAGGCCGAAAGATAACATGGGCTGGAAACGGCCCAACGGAATAACGAGTCGTTAATGGGTATAAAGTGATACACTATTCATTACGGGCCAGTTTCACCATGGGCCGTTAATGGGTATAAAGTAATACACTATTCATTACGGGCCAGTTTCACCACGGGCCGTTAATGAGCCAAGAGTTATGAAGGGCCTCATATGGGCCGAAAGACGTCATGGGCCATACATGGGCTGGAGTTAAAACGGGCTGATATTATATTGGACGGCCCAGATGACGCTACTGGGCCTAATTCGGATAGGTCGTAATGGGCCCTAGGTTAGCGGGTTGTAAATGGGCTATATGCGAACAGGCCATTAACAGGCTTTCCGTGGGCCGGCCCGCCACCTTTTGACCAAGTCAAATGGGGCGGCCTTTTCACAGGAATGGGCCTCTGTTGGGCCATGTCACGTGTCAACGTATCATAGGCGCCTTCGGTCCAATGAGTGGATGACATCGTCCCAACAGAGAGCCGACACGTGTTTCCTCCAGCCAATGGTGATTTTACACGTGGAAAATACCCATTGGTCAGGGCTGTTAACGGGTTATCGGATCCAAAACCGGACCCGATAGCTTAGCGGTGTTCCGTTATGGTGGATGCCATGTGTCGGTCATCCTTGACGAAAGCACTTCTGTGACGCGCAATTTATCGTCATGGAACACTTCTATGACAGCACAGGTATGACTACTTGATTCTGTCATAAAATCATCATGGATGTACATGCATGACAGAAAACGTGACCTACTTTGACAAACACATATCATCATGGAAGTGTACTTTTTTTGTAGTGTGTATAAATCATGAAGGAAGCAGTAGCAATGAAACTAACACGATCATAATGCTAAGCTAACATATGGGTCATGTCCATCACATCATTCTCCTAATGATGTGATCCCGTTCATCAAATGACAACACATGTCTATGGTTAGGAAACATAACCATCTTTGATTAACGAGCTAGTCAAGTAGAAGCATACTAGGGACTATATGTTTTGTCTATGTATTCACACATGTACTAAGTTTTCGGTTAATACAATTCTAGCATGAATAATAAAAATTTATCATGAATTAAGGAAATAAATAATAACTTTATTATTGCCTCTAGGGCATATTTCCTTCAATGGAGACTTGTTAGGTTCGATGATGCCTGGAGGGAATAGGTTGACTCCTTTATTAAAAAAGGTAGTGTTGGAATCAAAGTGAATGATGACATAGGTCATTATTTCCAGACACATAAGGGCTTACGATAGGGAGACCCGATGTCTCCTATTCTGTTCAACATAGTAGCAGATATGTTGGTAGTTCTCATCAGTCGGGCTAAGGAGAATGGCCAAGTAGGAGGGCTAGTTCCACATCTTGTGGATGGGGGAATATCCATAGTACAATACGTTGATGATACCATTATCTTCATGGAACATGATCTTGCAAAGACTAGAAATATGAAGCTAGTTCCTTTTGCTTTTTCTCAATTTTATAATTATTCTGTATTCATTGACTCTTTCCTTTAGCTTTTTCTCAGTTTCACCTGTTTTCATCCGCACTTTTATGGTTTGGTGTCATTTTGTTCAGTTTCGTGTTTAGTTCCAGTGTTAGGTGTCATTTTGTTCTGTTTGGGTTATCTTTTCATTAGTATCCAGATTTTAAGCCCCTTTGTTTTTCTTAGTAAATGTTCAGTCAATCATTACATTAGTAAAAATCTGTTTCTTAGTCGCTATTTTTTTTTGATTTATTTAGTTATTTCATTCTTTAGTTTTGAACTACTCTCATTCTTTAGTCCAAGTTTCAGAACGACTCTTTGTTTCTATAACTTTATGTTCCCTTTTCTTCAAAAGCAAACTAGCATTCCTAGGATTTTTTAGCTTAAGAGTTTGTTAATAAAAAACAAGAATATGCCTATGGCTGATGCTAGATAGCATTTTTTGGGGGTTAGAGAGTTATATGTGCAGTCAGTAGTTTTTAGTGTTAGGTGTCATTTTCTTTAGTTTTTTTGAGTTACCACATAGGTAGGTTAGTTATCTAGTTTAGCAAGTTTTCAGAAAATTTTCATTTCTATTTCCATTTTAGTTTTGCAGTTTTTAAGTCTTCATTTTCCAGATCAAACGCGCTAGAAATAGATTGAATTGGGTTGTCACTAGCATCCTCCAGTCAATATTCAGTTTATGAGTTTTCTGATTGTGTTTTCAGTCTATATTCATTTATCACTTCAATACAAGACCGCTGACAGCGATGTCACTTCCGGTGGCTATAGCAGCAAGAGGAGAAGCTTGTCGCCTGCAGGGCTCAAGTGGTGTTACTTTTCAGTGGTAGTAGCAGCAAAAACCAAAGCCCTGTATATTCTGATGGCTAAACTGGTAAGCACGTCACCAACAAAATACTTTATCCATGTACCTCGTCATCAAGGTGCATATGTGTGTGTTTAAAATGTGAGGCTAAGGTCAATGAAAGTGCAACTATGCCTAGGTGGTTTTGGTAATTCCTAACAACATATAGCTCATTGAGCTAATACTATTCCAAGACAAATATTTCAGGAAAGCTCAATGAATGGCATGGCATGGATGAGGAAAGTGGATCCCTCAAAATACTACGGATAAAAGGATTGGCTCATGCTCAAAAGCTCAAGACTCTACATTTTATATTTTAGTGATCCAAGATCACATTGAGTCTATAGGAAAAGCCAATACTATCAAGGAGGGATGAGGTGTTGCTTAATGAGTTTCTTGCTTCAAGTGCTTAGTGATATGCTCCAAAAACCCTCAACTACTTTCTCATATCCACATATGACCTAAACCTAAAGTCAAACTCGGCCCCATCGATTTGTTTTATCCGGCGCCACTGAGTTCAGATGTCATAGCCACTGCTACAAACCCTAGGAAAATCAGTCTCACTGATAGGGATCTCGGTCTCAACGAGATGGGATTGTAATCTCTTTGTTTCCCTTCGTAACATTTTGGTCTAACCGAAGTGAGCGATCGGTCCCACCGAGATTGCAATGAAAACTCTCTGTTTCCTTTTTGTAACATTTCGGTTTCACCAAAATGAGCGAATCGGTCCCAACGAGTTTACCTGACCAACTCTCTGGTTAGCTTATTACCAAAATCAATCTCACCGAGTTTGTGTAATCGGTCTCACCGAGATTACATTATGCCCTAACCCTAACCATATCGGTCCTACCGAGTTGCATGTCGGTCCCACCGAAAACCCTAACGGTCACTAGGTTTACTGAATCGGTCTGACCGAGTTTGTTGATTCCGTCCCACCGAGATTGGTAAATTGTGTGTAACGGTTAGATTTTGTGTGGAGGCTATATATACCCCTCCACCTCCTCTTCATTCGTGGAGAGAGCCATCAGAACAAACCTACATTTCCAACTTACCATTTCTGAGAGAGAACTACCTACTCATGTGTTGAGGCCAAGATATTCCATTCCTACCATATGAATCTTGATCTCTAGCCTTCCCCAAGTTGCTTTACACTCAAATCTTCGTTCCACCAGATCCAAATCCTATGAGAGAGAGTTGAGTGTTGGGGAGACTATCATTTGAAGCACAAGAGCAAGGAGTTCATCATCAACACACCATTTGTTACTTCTTGGAGAGTGGTGTCTCCTAGATTGGCTAGGTGTCACTTGGGAGCCTCCGACAAGATTGTGGAGTTGAACCAAGGAGTTTGTAAGGGCAAGGAGATCGCCTACTTCGTGAAGATCTACCGCTAGTGAGGCAAGTCCTTCGTGGGCGACGGCCATGGTGGGATAGACAAGGTTGCTTCTTCGTGGACCCTTCTTGGGTGGAGCCCTCCGTGGACTCGCGCAACCGTTACGCTTCGTGGGTTGAAGTCTCCATCAACGTGGATGTACGATAGTAGCACCTATCGGAACCACGACAAAAACATCCATGTCTCCAATTGTGTTTGAATTCTCCAAACCCTACCCTTTACATTCTTGCAAGTTGCATGCTTTACTTTCCGCTGCTCATATACTCTTTGCATGCTTGCTTGAATTGTGTGAAGATTGCTTGACTTGTGCTAAGATAGCTAAAATCTACCAAAGACTAAAATTGGGAAAAGGTTAAGTTTTTAATTGGTCAAGTAGTCTAATCACCCCCCTCTAGACATACTTCAAGGTCCTACAAGTGGTATCGGAGCCTTGGTCTCCATTTTCTTTGATTTCCATAGCTTTTGCTGGTCATAGCCTTGGTTTCACAACCTAGGAGAGTATGGCGTCTAGCGAGGGAAATTATCACCGTAGAGGTCCTTACTTTGATGGCACTAATTTTGCTAGTTGGAAGCATAAGATGAAAATGCATATTCTCGGACATAACCCCGTTGTTTGGGCTATTGTGTGTATTGGCTTGCAAGGTGAATTCTTAGATGGGAGAGAACCAAACCGTGAAGCTAGCGCGGATGAATTGAAGATGCTGCAATACAACGCTCAAGCTTGTGATATCCTCTTCAATGGATTGTGCCCCGAAGAATTCAACAAAATCAGCCATCTTGAGAATGCAAAGGAAATTTGGGATACTTTGACTGATATGCACGAAGGTACCGACTCCGTCAAAGAATCCAAGTTGGATGTGCTCCAAAGTCAACTTGACAAGTTCAAAATGAAGGATGGTGAAGGTGTCGCTGAAATGTACTCTAAGCTTGCTCCTGTCACAAATGAGATTGTGGGCTTAGGAAGTGAAGAGATGACCGACAGATTCATCATCAAGAAGATCCTAAGAGCATTGGATGGAAAATATGATACCATGTGCACATTGATCCAAATGATGCCCAAATACAAGAATCTCAAGCCAACAGAAGTCATTGGAAGAATTGTTGCTCATGAGATGTCACTCAAGGATAAGGAGGAACTTCACAACAAGTCAAGTGGTGCTTACAAAGCCTCATGTGAAGCTCCCACATCATTAAGTGAGAAACAAACTGTCGGTGTCAAAACCGGCGGATCTCGGGTAGGGGGTCCCGAACTATGCGTCTAGGCGGATGGTAACAGGAGACAAGGGACACGATGTTTTACACAGGTTTGGGCCCTCTTGATGGAGGTAAAACCCTACGTCCTGCTTGATTGATATTGATATTGTGGATGTTTACAAGAGTGGATCTACCACGAGATCAAGGAGGCTAAACCCTAGAAGCTAGCCTATGGTATGATTGTTGTTGTACGGACTAGAGCCATCCCGTTTATATAGACACCGGAGAGGGCTAGGGTTACATAGAGTCGGTTACAATGGTAGGAGATCTACATATCTGTATCGCCAAGCTTGCCTTCCACGCCAAGGAAAGTCCCATCCGGACACGGGGCGAAGTCTTCAATCTTGTATCTTCATAGTCTTGGAGTCCGGTCGATGATGATAGTCCGGCCGATGATAGTTCGGCCGATGATGGTAGTCCGGCTATCCGGACACCCCCTAATCCGGGACTCCCTCAGTAGCCCCCGAACCAGGCTTCAATGACGATAAGTCCAGCATGTGTGTAGTCTTCGGCGTTGCAAGGCGGGTTCTCCTTCAAGTTCCATGTACCTGCCGAACAGTGTCCGGCTTCCTCATCAATGTTGCTCGTCTTGGCTTCCACGCCCAATAATGGCCTTCTTCCACGCGTCACGAGAATGTGAAAAGCCAGGGTGTCTTTTATGTTTTACCCCCTAGTTGTGCGAATAATCTGCCTATAAGGGAGGCAAGAACCCAGATCCAAATCACCATCTTCCTCCTGCAAATACTCATCAGAGCGCTTTCGACCAAGAATCCATTCCATCATGGACCGTCAACGCTGCTCCTCTTCTCGCGCTCCCAGCCCTTTGCAGGAGATTGGAGGAGATGCTTTGTTCCGCACAACGGGCTGGTGAAGCTCCAAGCGGGGGGATATCTCCCTCCGGCCTTCATGGTTCCGGTTCGAGCCGGGCTGGCCATCTACAAAGGTGGAAAGCAAGCGGAGGCTACCCCAAATCCCAACAAAGGGGAGAGGGTATGCTTCGTCCCCTATCTGATAAGGGGGCTCGGATTTCCTGTACATCCATTCCTCCGCGGGCTCCTGGAGTTCTACGGACTCCAGCTTCATCACCTCACGCCCGCCTCAATCCTGCATATTGCGGGTTACGTAGCTCTTTGCGAGCTATTCCTGGGCGTCGAGCCCCATTTCGTGTTGTGGAAGAGGTTGTTCTGTCTTGTACCCCGCTCTCACGAGGGGTCCATATATCGAGTGGGCGGCGCTGAAATATGGCGCATTACCGGGACCGGATATCCATCCGGAACCCCTAAGAAGGCGTCCGAAGACTGGCCTTCGGAATGGTTTTATATAGAAGACGCTCCGCTGCCGAACCCTGTTCGGATCGGCCTCCCGGAGTTCAGCAATGCTCCTCTGAAGAAACGCCTTAGTTGGCGTCCGCGGAGCCCCCAACTGGAGGAAAACAAGAGCGTCCATTATTTGATGGGCCGAATAAGGTTACTGGCCCATGCCGGGTTGACCATGATTGGAGTCATGGCAACATGCATTATGCGGGGGGTGCAGCCACTACAATACAGGGGCCACCCCATGTGGGATTTCAACGGGGAGGACGATGCCACCCGTCATGGCCGCAAAGGGTCGGATTCGGTCGAAGATCTGGTGACGATCCTGTCCGGCCTGTACAAGGGGGAGAAGGAGGATTTCCTTCGGACGAACCCGTTGAATGGGTTCTCCATGAACAATCCCCGGCCTTGGGTAAGCGAACACTCTGCGTGCCCGACCCATGCTTTTCGAAACTTAAGTTTCTTATATTGTGTTCTTCTTTCGACGCAGGAGCTGCGCCGGATCGTGGAGGACATGCTAAGTCCAGCTCCACAACCTGAGGATCCAGAGAGATCCCGGGATCCGGCCTCCGAAGAGGATCCGGACATAATGGTGGAGCTAATCGACGGGGTGTTCCACCAGCTCAGCATGGACAATGCTTTAGTCGCCATCACGGCCGACTATCCCGGACTATATCCGGCTTCCCAGGTGATTGCGACCGAAGTCCTGACACCGTCATTCCTTCCTTGCTTATTTCTGACCACCGTATACGATGGCGCTGTGCAGGAGGCACCCCTAGGGCGAGAAGCCGAGCCCACGGTGGCTGGCCAACAAAGGCCAGTACGGACCAGTAGGCGGAAGAGGAGCGCGGCGCGGACTGACACGTCGCCGCAAAGGTGTAGCTCACAATTCATTATTTAAAGCAACGTTCCTAGGAAGCGTTTGAGTGCTCATGAGTTTTGTAGGGAAAAAAGCGTCCGCCGGACTGCGGGCGTGGAGGTTGCCAATCCAACCTCTACCAGCCAGGCTCCAGCACCTGGTCTGGAGGGGGAGGCGAGCGCAAGGCGCGAGCCGGACGTTCCTCCGACAGAGGATGCCGACAGACTGTCCGCCACCAAGTCTGAGGTGGAGAGTGCCCTGAATCACAGGCGCCACCGGACAGTATTTCGTGACGCGTGTTTCTCCCCCGAGGCGTTGAATGCCTTTAACGCGGGGAACGCGCACCTTCGTGCTGCTCAAGATGGTTTTACCAGAGCCACGGAGCAGTATGTAAAAGACATACGGGTAAGAGAATTTAATAGTTGTATATGCCAGTAGCCCCCGAGACTTAAAGTAGTTATATTAACTGATTTAAGGATCATATGAAACGTAGGATCTTACCGAGAAGAATACCCAACTGTCTCAGGAGCTGCAAGAGTGCAAGGCCCAACTTGAGGCCGCACTCTCTGGCACAGGAGGAAACACAGGGACCTCTCCTGGTAACGCATTGTTGTAGAAAGATAAGTAGCGTTTGGCCTGTGCGTAAGTCTAAAATGACGTTGCAGGTGCTGCCGGACAAGATCCGGACAGGCAAGAACTTCTGCGCCAACTAAAGGCCGGCGAGAGGGTGATGCATAAAGTGCAGCATGAAAGGAACAAGCTACAGGATTCCCATGCCCAGCTTGGAGAAGAGCTGAAAGGCGTTCGGGCCGAGCTGTCAGGCTCCGTTAAGGAGAATCAGCGGCTTCGTCGCGGCATCTATAGTAAGTGCTTGAGCGAACTCCTTTGAAAAGAAGAGTTCGGCGAGGAAGTCAATTTAACAGAATATGTCTGCAGGTATGCTCACAGGTCGCCCTACGGAGGAGATGCCCGTATCAACGGGTGACCAACTTCCCGAATTGTTGCAACTGATCGAACGAGTTCGGCAGGCAATGAGCGGCGTCATCCAGGCTTTATGGCCAGCCTTCTCCTTACCCGAGGGTCTTGGGGAGCTTGCGGAGAAGCTTCAGGGAGTGCGGCGGCGCTTCCATTTATGGAAGATTTCGGCCTGCCGCCAAGGTGCCAGGGAGGCCTGGGCCATGGTAAAGACGCAGTACAAGAAGGCGGATCCCAACCACATGGCCGAAGTCGGACCTGTGGGGCCCGATGGGAAGGAGATCCCTGTGAGTTTAATATACGGCCAAGTAGAGTTGGCCGCTAAATTTTCCCAACAGGACTGTAAATTAGACAGCCTGTTAGACGGGATTGAGGAAGAATACAATCAGTCGATTTGACAATGTATTATAAAATGACATGTAAAATGCCTTCTAGCCGGATTGTAGATCGTTTGTCTTTGCCGACCTTTTCGCTTCGACCTCGGGACCCTAGAGTCCGGAGTGTGTCCGAATACCTTCTCGGTTATGAAACAACCAGGGTATGCATGGAGACCAGGCATAGGGGTCATTAGTGCTTTATCCGACAAGTGCCCAACTAGTTATGTTATATTACATGGGTAGTAAGAAACATCTTCCAGGGAGAATAGTTCCGTTAAGGGTTCCTTTCCTCTGGGGGTGGCATGCCCTAAAGTGCATGTCCGGACTACAAAAAAAGCAGAAAAACATCTGGTGGCAGATAAATAAGTAGATAGGAAATCATCTTTTAAGTCACCGACCGAATATTCCCTTAAGAACGCTAGCTTTCGGCTTCACCCAGTCTGAGGTACACATCCGGCTGACCCGGCAGTAACAATCGCAGAGGTGCTCCCTTTACCTCCTAGCCAAACAATCGGGAACGTAGGGGTAAGCACAGGAGCCAGGCAACCCAGCTTGGCCAAAACTTAAGTCATATCGATGCATATAATGGTGAATAAAAGGTACATGTGGAGGCTTGACACATGTGATGGGCATGAAGCCCTTATAATTAAGCTTCTGGTAAAGAAGCCCCAGGTATAATGAGTGCGGATAGCACATCAATTGGGCGCGAACGTTGCGCAAGTAGGCCCTTTAAGGCTTGGATGAATAGGGTTGAGAATAAAAAGATAAACAAAAGGCAGCTGAACTCTTAGTCCGGCGCTAGGCATAGAATCTTCGGAGGCGGGCTGCGTTCCATGGGTTCGGCTCGAGTCGGTTATCCGATGCATTTCGTAGAGGGTACGCTCCGCCGGTCAGGACTTGATCAATGATGAAGGGGCCTTCCCATTTGGGCCTGAGCTTGTCCTTTTTCTTGTCCGGCAGGCGTAGAACCAGTTCGCCAACGTTGTAGGTCTTGGCCCATACTTCTCTGCTTTGGTATCTTTGAGCCTGCTGCTGATAGAATGCGGAACGAGCCTTGGCGACGTCGCGTTCTTCCTCCAATGTGTCCAAGCTGTCCTGCCGATCCAACTCGGCTTCTCTTTCTTCGTGCATGCGCACTCGAGGTGAGTCATGAATTATGTCGCAGGGCAAAACTGCTTCTACGCCGTATACCATAAAAAATGGTGTGAATCCGGTAGTACAGTTAGGCGTTGTCCGCAGCCCCCAGAGCACGGAGTCAAGCTCCTCTACCTAGTGCGTGTCAGATTTCGTAAGGGACCGCACTAGTCTGGGTTTGATGCCGCTCATTATTAGACCATTTGCTCGTTCCACTTGACCGTTGGTTTGAGGATGATAGACTAAAGCGTAATCAAGCTTGATGCCCATATTTTTGCACCATGATTTAACCTCGTCGGCCGTGAAGTTCGTGCCGTTATCGGTGATGATGTTGTGGGGGACACCATAACGGTGTACTACCCCGGATATAAAGTCTATCACTGGTCCGGACTCTGCCGTTTTAACTGGCTTGGCCTCTATCCATTTGGTGAATTTATCCACCATGACCAATAGGCACCTTTGCTTGTGGGTTCCCCCTTTAAGTGGTCCAACCATGTCAAGCCCCCAGACCGCGAATGGCCAGGTAATGGGTATAGTTTTGAGGGCGGTGGGTGGCATGTGGCTCTGATTAGCAAAGAGCTGACAACCGACGCATCTTTGGACTAAGTCCTGAGCATCTGCTCGGGCCGTCGGCCAATAAAATCCTGTACGGAATGCCTTTCCTACAAGGGCCCGAGCTGCGGCATGGTGTTCGCCTAGTCCCGCATGAATTTCAGCCAGGAGGTTTCGCCCTTCCTCTTCGGAGATACACCTTTGAAGGACTCCGGTTGTGCTTTTCTTATAAAGTTCTCCCTCATAGACCTTGTAGGCTTTAGATCACCGGACAATGCAGCAGGCCTCATTTTGGTCTTCGGGGTCCTGCCTAAGCAAGTAGGCGAGGAATGGTTCTGTCCACGGGGCAATTACTGCCATTATGTCGTGGGCTGAAGGTGTTATGTCATCGGCTGAATCGCCGGTTGGTGCGGCTTGTTCCGGTCTGTTATTTCCGGACTCCTCTTCCCATAGTACGGATGGCTTGAACAGTCATTCCAGGAAGATGTTAGGAGGGACAGTGTCGCGTTTTGCGCCAATGCGTGCCAGTACATCGGCTGCTTGGTTATTATCCCGGGCTACGTGGTGGAATTCAAGTCCTTCAAACCGGGCTGACATTTTTAGGATAGCGTTGCGATATGCTGCCATTTTCGGATCTTTGGCGTCAAAGTCTCTGTTTATTTGGGATATTGCGAGGTTTGAATCCCCGCGCACCTCTCGGCGTTGAATGCCCATGGAGATTGGCATCCGGAGACCATGTAAAAGGGCCTCGTATTCGGCTGCGTTGTTGGAGTCCGTGAACATTATCTGAAGTACGAATTGGACTGTGTCCCCGGTCGGGGACGTCAATACGACGCCAGCCCCCAATCCGGCTAACATTTTAGAGCCGTCGAAGTGCATAGTCCAATTGGAGTATGCGCCGTACTCTTTAGGGAGTTCGTCTTCGGTCCATTCAGTGACAAAATCAGCCAAAACTTGTGACTTTATAGCTCGCCGAGGTTTGTAAGTTATATCAAATGGTAAGAGCTCGATGGCCCATTTTGCAATCCTGCCCATCGCATCGCGGTTGTTTATAATGTCGTTAAGTGGTACTTCAGAGGCCACTGTAATCGAACACTCTTGAAAGTAGTGTCGAAGCTTCCGGGATGCCATGAACACCGTGTATGCTATCTTCTGATAGTGCGGGTAGCGGGACTTACAGGGGGTTAACACTGTGGATACGTAGTATACTGGTTTTTGAAGAGGGAATTTATGCCCTTCTTTCTCTCGTTCGACGATGAGTACCGCGCTTACGACTTGATGCGTTGCTGCGATGTATAACAACATTGGTTCGCTCAGGTTGGGCGCAGCCAGGACCGGATTTGTTGCCAGTATGGCCTTTTATTTCTTCGAGTCCGGTGGTGGCAGCATCCGTCCACTCGAAGTGTTCGGTGCGCCTAAGGAGGCGATAGAGGGGCAATGCCTTTTCTCCTAGACGGGAGATAAAGCGGCTTACAGCCGCTACGCATCCAGTCAATTTTTGTATTTGCTTGAGGTTTTTTGGGATATCTAGCTGTGACAGAGCTCGGATCTTGGCTGGGTTTGCTTCAATTCCTCTACCGGATACGATGAAGCCCAGCAGCTTTCCAGCTGGTACGCCGAAAACGCATTTTTCCGGATTCAGCTTGATGTCATATGCTCTGAGGTTGTCGAATGTGAGCCTCAAGTCTTCTACTAGAGTTTCGACGTGTTTAGTTTTGACGACTACGTCGTCTACGTATGCCTCTACTGTTTTGCCGATCTGGGTAGCCAGACATGTCTGAATCATGCGCTGATATGTTGCGCCGGCGTTTTTAAGTCCGAAGGGCATCATGTTGAAGCAGAATGGTCCATATGGAGTAATGAATGCCGTTGTGGCTTGATCTGCTTCTGCCATCTTGATTTGATGATAGCCGGAGTATGCGTCCAGGAAGCACAATGAATCGTGCCCTGCCGTGGCATCGATTATTTGGTCGATGCGGGGGAGGGGGAAGGGATCCTTTGGGCAGGCTTTATTTAGGTCTTTGAAGTCGACACACAGGCGCCAGGATTTGTCCTTCTTTGGTACCATTACCAGGTTTGCTAGCCAATCCGGATGTTTGATGTCTCTGATGAATCCGGCTTCCAATAGTTTGGCTAGCTCTTCTCCCATTGCCTGTCTTTTGGGTTCGGAAAATCATCGAAGAGCCTGTTTGACTGGCTTGAATCCTTTTAGGATGTTTAGGCCGTGTTCTGCCAATCTGCGTGGTATTCTGGGCACGTCTGAGGGATGCCAGGCAAAAATGTCCCAATTTTCCCGAAGGAATTCTCGCAGTGCGGCGTCTACATCAGGGTTCAATTGTGCCCCAATGGAGGCCGTCTTTGTTGGGTCCATTGGGTGGATCTGGAATTTTACTATTTCATCTGCTAGTTTAAAGGAGGTGGACTTGGATCTCTTATCGAGTACCACGTCGTCCCTATTCACCGTCGAGCGCAGCGCGGTGAGTTCCTCTGCCGCTAGGGCTTCGGATAGTGCCTCTAAGGCTAATGCGACTGTCTTATTTTCGGCACGGAGTGCTATGTCCGGATCAGTAATGAGAGTGATTATTCCGCCGGGCCCAGGCATTTTGAGCTTCATGTACCCGTAATGGGGTACGGCTTGAAAAATTGTGAATGCCTCTCGTCCTAATATAGCGTGATATCCGCTGTTGAACGGGGCCACTTGGAACGTGACTTCTTCGGATCTGTAATTGTCCGGCGAGCCGAATACCACATCGAGTGTGATTTTTCCTGTGCAGCGCGCCTCCCGGCTAGGGATTATTCCTCTAAAGGTTGTGCTGCTTTGCTCAATGCGGCTCCAGTCTATTTCCATTTTTTGAAGGGTTTCCTCGTAGATGAGGTTTAATCCGCTGCCGCCATCCATGAGGACTTTTGTAAGTCGAAAGCCATCCACTATTGGACTAAGTACCAGTGCGGCCGGAGCTCGGGCTGTTCGGAATTTAGGTTCGTCGCTGGCGTTGAAGGTGATGGTTGTGTCGCTCCATGGATTGGTTGTTGCTACTTGGTAGACTTCAGCGAAGCTGCGGATTGTTCTTTTCCGCATATTATTTGATGCGAAAGTCTCAAAGACTGTTGATACCGTACCGATGTTGTTGGATTGGTTTTCCGGGGCTAGAAGCTCCTCTCCACTTTTGGCCACCTGCCGTAGTATCCAACATGCTCGAAGGCTATGTGTTGGGACGGCGCCTTCTGTACTGTGAATTTTACAGGGTCCGCTGAGCCATCCCTCCAGTACAGTTCCGTGCCCTTTATGGGGTTTTTGCTTTTTGGTTTTTGTATCTGGTGCCTGAGTGTAATGCACCCTTTTGTTGCGGACTAGGGTTGTATTCGGGGCCGGATTGTCCCAAAACTTATTTTTGGTTGTCCTGAAACTCTCCATCGCACAGTACTTTCGTACTATGGACGCCAGGTCGGTGAAGCGTGTAATTTCACGACGGCTGATGGCGTTCAAGATTCCCTCGTCCGTGCAATTATTGCAAAAATTTGAGATTGCGTTTTCCTCTCGGCAGTCCTTTATCCTGTCCATAACCAGGAGGAATCTGGCCCAGTAGTGATGTACTATCTCAGCGGGCTCTTGCCGGATTAGAGAGAGATCGCATATGTCTGGGCGGGTGGGTGGAATTAAGTCCGGAACCCCACCCATCTCAAGGCTCGAGGGCCGAGAAGTTTCCAAATTTGGAAGCTTGGATTGCTGGACGTTGTCCAACGAGTCTGGTCCGATGCCTGACTTTAAGTTCAGTTCTTGATCGAAGTCCGTCCCTCCGCGGGAATCCGGCATGGGGGGTTTGGGAGCCCGGACATGACTAGTTTTCAATACGGGAGAAGGGTCGCCGCATTGTTCCTCTACCACTACAACGTGGTGGGTGACCTGGGGAGAGTTAATCTCTCTCAGATCGGTTTTAAGCCCAATCTGATTGTAGTCTGTAGCGACTCCCAGGGCGGCGGTGCGATCCAAGAGCTCGTTTACGGACGAGAGCTCTATTGGATCCAGCCGCTCGGCGAATTCCGAGCTGACGCGAAGATTGCCTTTGACGACTTGAGAGGTCATTGTCGAAGCGGTGGCCGGACAGGCGGTCATAAGAAAACCACCTAGCCGGATAGTTTGGCCGGCGGCCAAGGCTCCTTTGGCGAAAATACCATCCTTGAAGACGGGAGGAGGCATCCTTCCTATCGGTGACAGCACAGAGGAACTCTCAATGAAAGCACCAATGTCGGTGTCAAAACCGGCGGATCTCGGGTAGGGAGTCCCGAACTGTGCGTCTAGGCGGATGGTAACAGGAGACAAGGGACACGATGTTTTACCCAGGTTCGGGCCCTCTTGATGGAGGTAAAACCCTACATCCTGCTTGATTGATATTGATATTGTGGATGTTTACAAGAGTGGATCTACCACGAGATCAAGGAGGCTAAACCCTAGAAGCTAGCCTATGGTATGATTGTTGTTGTACGGACTAGAGCCATCCGGTTTATATAGACACCGGAGAGGGCTAGGGTTACATAGAGTCGGCTACAATGGTAGGAGATCTACATATCCGTATCTCCAAGCTTGCCTTCCACGCCAAGGAAAGTCCCATCCGGACACAGGGGCGAAGTCTTCAATCTTGTATCTTCATAGTCTTGGAGTCCGGTCGATGATGATAGTCCGGCCGATGATAGTTCGGCCGATGATGGTAGTTCGGCTATCCGGACACCCCCTAATCTGGGACTCCCTCACAAACCTTCAATGAAGAATTGAGCTTAATGGTAAAGAACTTCTACAAATTCTACAAGAGTAGAAGCAAAGAAAGAAGCTCCAAGTCAAGGTCCTACAACGACAAAAGATCTTCCAGTCGAGAGCGCAATTGCTAAAATTGTGGGAGACGCGGACACTATTCCAATGAGTGTACGACACCCTACAAAAGAAGAGAAGATTCTCCCAAGAGAAGAAGTAGAAGAGAAGAATCACTGCCAAGAGAGAGAAGGAGTAGAGATGATCGTTATGAACGAAGAACATCCCGAAGAAGCAAGGATTCGAAAAGGAAGGACAAGTCATCAAAGAGCTACACAAAACGAAGACATCAAGCTCATGTTGGTGAATGGGTATCCGCTTCTGACTCTGAACATCACTCCGAGAGAAGCTATCACTCCGACTCCGAACACACTCAAGATGAAGGTGTTGCCGGTCTAGCACTTGTGTCGACCAACTCCTACGACATATTTGATTCACCAAATGAAGGAATTGGAAGATGCTTCATGGCTAAAGGCCCTAAGGTAACTCACCCCGAGTATGTTGATTTCAATAGTGATGAAGATGACTTGTTAGGTGATGATGATTTACTTGTTGACAACTCTAGTGATGAATACTATGATAAAACGTCAATTAATCATGCTAATCAAGATAAAACGAATGACAATGATAAGGAGAAGATTGAGCTTCTAACTAAAGAACTAAACACTCTTAAGTTAGCTCAAAAAACTATCTTAGAAGATCATCGAGAACTTTTAAGGGCTCATGAGAAGTTACGCTTTGAAAAGCTCAATCTTCAGCAAGAGCATGAGTTCTTAAAAGCAATCAATGATGATCTTCGCAATAAATGTTCTTCTTACATTGCCAAGCGTTTACTCTTATCTACTTACATGCCTCAAGTCAAGTCCACTAACAAGAACAAAAAGGATTCTTCCTCTAGTAGTAACAATAATCATGCTAAATCCAATATTGTTGCTTCTAGTAGTTCTCTTGATTCCACTAATGATTCTCTTAGCCAAGTTACACTTGAGCAAGAAAATATCTTATTGAAGGGAATTATAGAGAAAGGTGTTTACAAGAGCCTTGCCGGGAGTAAGCAATTCGAGGAAATTGTACGCAAGCAAGGAAGGCACCGGAAGAACCAAGGTGTTGGTTTTGAATGAAAGTTCAATGCCAATGGAGTTGAGTGGGAAGAAGATCAATACCCCAATATGAAGTTTGTTCCTCAACAAGAGAAGTATGATCCTACTTCCTTCAAGGGAACACAAGCTCAAGATGATCTTCCACCACAAGACCACAAGCAAAAAAGGCAAGGACAAGCTTCAATAGGAGATTGATGCATTTGAAGAAGCTCCTAAGGACTTGGCAAAGTGGGTTCCCAAGACTACGTCAAGTTCTACTTCATCAAGCACGACTACAACTCCAAGGATTCCCATCAAGATGATGTGGATCCCGAAGAAGAAGAACTAGAGAGTTCTTGAGGGTGACTCCGCCAACATTCTTCACTCATATCATTATGGCAAGGACAAGTGCAATCAACTTCCACATCTTGCACTAGTTCAAGGGGTCACAAACCCTCTTGTTGGTAAGACAAGGGACAAGGTAACCTAATGCTTTCATGGACATCATATTGTGTGTGCATCACTCTATGTCTATGGATATACTTGTTTGTTCCTTGTGGGACTAACCCGTGTAGGTATTGAAAGTGCAACTCACTCCAAAGGATTGCTCCAAATGATCTTCATCAACATTGAGCATCCACATCTTCAACACCTACATGAAGTCATCATCGACAAAACCCAAGGTTAGTTCATCCCTCTTAGGGGGGATCTCACATCTAGGGGGAGCTTAACTCTAAGAATTGAGTCAAAGCAACTCTAATGGTGTGAACACATCAATGCATTATGTAAAAGTGGTAACCCCACTTGAGCTTAAACGATGAGTATGACCTATGATCAAATGTTCTCATTTGACTCCTAAGTCAATATACTCATATATAGATGACCTAGTCATCGCCAATTGTTTTATAGATGCTAGAATTGGTTGTGCATGCTTTGCCACATATTTCATTTGCCATTTTATTGTGTGAGCATGTTGGTTGCATATTTTACTCATTCGAGGACATCCACTTGTTGCTTTGATTGATTGGCTTCTTTTTCTTTTGCCAAGTGGATGAACAAGAATGCCTAAGAACCTTCTCTAGCTATCTATGCTTTTCTTGTCTCAAACTCTATTCATGCTACATCACAAAATTTGATCAAGTCAGATTCGAACCACTCTGTGTGAGGAGCACTCGGAGTCCCCGATTCGTCATGGACTTAAACTTCCAAAACTTCTTTATGTGTTTCGGTCTGACCGATTCTTCCATTTCGGTCATACCAAGATCACTAAGTCGATCTAGGTTTTCAATATCGGTGCAACCGATTTGAACTTTTCGGTCTCACCGAGTTGCTGTAACTGTCAACAGTTTTGCATCTCGGTGCCACCGAGTTGTTCCACTCGGTCACACCGACAGGGTCGGGCTATATATACACACTGGCAAAAATTTGGAAAACTTTTCCAAACCCCTTCGCCCGCGCATAGCTCGCTCTGCCTCCTAGTTCTCCGGATCATCGACTTCGTCGCCAGCCGCCTCCAGTCGCTGGTCTCCGCCGCCGTCAACGGAATTCATCCCCGCCGTTGTCGCCGTACCGAGTTCATCACCAAACTAGGGTATGGACTCGATCACAGTGCTATCCCCGTCCAATTCCTAGCACATTGTGTTCATTATGATTCTTGCCACGATTGAAACGCATCTATCCAGTCAAAACAATCCTTAGATTAGATGAGATTTGAAAATTTAGGGTTAGGTTTCCGCCGAAACCATCTCGGACCCACCAAGTTGAAAAACTCGGTTCCACCGATTTGGCTAACGCCATTGCACAAGTGATTCTCGGCTTGACCGAGAATTGCGAATCGATGTGACCGATTTTAGAACTTTGTGAAACCCTAGCAGTCTCGGTGCCACCAAACTGTGACTCGGTCTGACCGAGATCACTAGTTTAGGTTCCAAAAGCTGCTTCAGTATCACCGAGTTTGCAAATCGGTTGATCCGAAATGCTTTCTGTGGAAAACTAAAACTAAGTTTTTGAGTCATTTTTTTGCAAAAATCTCTGCATTTTGTGATGCTCATCCATTCTATCTCAACTACATCTATTCACAGGGTCAGCAGTCAGAGCTTGCAGCATGTCAGACCAAAGTGACAGCCAGAACAGGGAAGAGGAGTAGATTCACATGAGTGAGGGCACTAGTCCCTCTAGTACCTCAGATGAGGGCAGCAGGAGCACTCCTAGCAATTTTCCCAAAGCAGCCACAAGAGCCAGAAGGAAGAGAACCTCAGACTCTAAGGATTAGGACTATGTGGCAGCTGAAGATGAGGCTACTTCCAAGAAGATAGTGCTCAAAAAGGAGTATGGCTCAGCTAAGACTACAAAGCCTGGACTAAACAGGAAGGTCCATGCCAAGAGGACACCTATGCTCTTCAACTCAAGAACCTGAGAAACCTGATCCCAAAGAGCCAGCTGCAGAAGGAAAGAAGAGGAAAGAAAGGGTCAGAAAGACCATGGCCAGAGTTGTTGGACAACCTTCCATGATGGAAGAGGAGGAGGAAGAAGAGGTTGCTGCACCAGCACCCAAGGCACAAAAGATGATGGGTGATGCTATAAGGTCAGGGGATGCATCATCAAAGCCCAAAGAAGCACCCAAAGATGCCTCCAAGGCCAAGTCTGCACCTAAGAGGAATACCAGGAGCATACCAGCTGCTGAGAAGAACAAGGCCCCAGTGCCTAAAGTTGCTGAGGAAGAAGATGAAGGACAAGTTCTGAGGAAGCTAAAACCCAAGATTCCAGACCACAACGATGCTCATCCAGTGGCTGAGAATATGAAGCTGAGGAAGGATGCAGGGCTCAGGCAGTGGAGATTGTCTGATCCCTATGCAATCATAAGAAGAACTGATGTTGATTACAGGTTCCACACTAAGGAATAGCAGGACTTTTATGAGACTGTGTTGTTGAACAAGAAGCCCGTAGTTTGTGATATGAGGTGGGTAGATTGGAAATACATGAAAGAAAATGAGGATCATTACCCAGGAGTGTTTGACAGCTTTAAGGCTTGTGGAGTTGATGAGTTTGTTGGACAGAAGTTCACAAACTGGAATGATGAGCTAGTTATGCAATTCTACTCCACAGCTCACTTTTATCCTAATGGCAGAATAGTCTAGATGTCTGAAGGTACAAGGTACCAATCAACTATTGAGGAATGGGCAAATCTGATCAATGCCCCAGAGGAGAATGAAGATGACTTGGATGTCTACTCCAAGAAGAAGAAGGATCACAATTCAATGTCACACATGTACAAAGAGATCCCAGACAAGGCACTTGAGACTTTCAAGTTTGGGTTTGTGCATTTTCTTCTGTTAGGGCTGCCAACGATCAACTGGATCCTAAGGCACACTCTATTGCCCAAGTCAGGTGACCACAACATGATCAGAGGGCATGCAATAAATTTGCTACACATATTTGATGTGCCACAGAAATTCAAGGTCATGAGCCTCATAGTCGAGACTATCAGGAGGACTGCAGCAGACCAGAAGAGAAGTTGTGGGTATGCCCCACAAATCCAGGAGCTGATCAATTCCAAGATGGGCACAGGCAAATACCTGTTGGATAAGAAACACTTTGTCATCTATACAGATTTTGAGGACAATCAAGTTGTCGTGAATGAGAATGAACCATCATCAGTGCAAGCTCAAGAGAAAAAGGAGAAGGCAAAGAAAGAGAAGGCTGCCAAGATGCCAACTTTAAAGGAGGCATCTGAGTACTTTTTGAAGAGCAAGCAGGACTAGCTTGGTTACTTAATAGCATCAACTCTGAGGATTGAGAAAGGGCTGGCCACCCTAACTCAAAACCAGGAGAGCCTGGAAAGAATCATGGAAAAAAATTCTATGACCTCGATGTTAAAGTAACAGAGATTCAGTCAGTTGTGGAGCAGCTACAGGATGACATGCAGGAGAGGAAGGGCAGGACAACTAGTGATGCATTTGCCAGAGTGCCTTGAGCTCAGAGATCAGTTGTAGAGCCTGTGACAGACACCAGAGCCACTTCATCTGCACCAGCTACAGCTCCAGTGCAACCAGCTCTAGCACCAACTCCTTCAGCTCCATCCACATCAACTGAAGTCTTCGTCCAAGGAGCCATCTCTACACCACCAACTGAAGACCAAGCCTGAGAGAGGAAATAGTACTATGCATTTTCTAGGAACTTTTTGGTAACTTGTTGCCAAAGGGGGAGAAAAATGTATAGATCATAGGCTTCGAGAGAGAGAGAGAGAGAGAGTTTGCTTTTGTTCTCTCTTGTCTTTGTGGTTGAACTTTGTTTGCTTTTGATTGCTTGAGATACTACGTTATTGCCTGTGAGACATTGATGATCATGTGTTTGATCATAAGCTACACTTATGCTTGTTAGATGATATTATCCCATTTATCTTTATATGATCATTCACTTTGCTTGGTGATGAGTGCATGTATTCAATCTTTATTATTTTGAGCGCTCCACCAAGATGTATGTGACACGAAAGAGTAACCCATGAGCCTAACTCCTTGTGCATTTGCAGTCCAAAGCAAATCTTAAACTATGCACAAATATAGGGGGAGCTCTTGCTTATCACATACTTCTCAAAGCGACGATGTATTTCAATCTTAGTTCAATCTTATTATCATTTGTTGAAGCTTTGATCTATATGTTGTCATCAATTACCAAAAAGGGGGACACTGAAAGTGCAACTATCCCTGGGTGGTTTTGGTAATTCCTAACAACATATAGCTCATTGAGCTAATACTATTCCAAGACAAATATTTCAGAAAAGCTCAATGAATGGCGTGGCATGGATGAGGAAAGTGGATCCCTCAAAATACTAAGGATAAAAGGATTGGCTCAAGCTCAAAAGCTCAAGACTCTACATTTTATATTTTAGTGATCCAAGAACACATTGAGTCTATAGGAAAAGCCAATACTATCAAGGAGGGATGAGGTGTTGCTTAATGAGTTTCTTGCTTCAAGTGCTTAGTGATATGCTCCAAAAATCCTCAACTACTTTCTCATATCCACATATGACCTAAACCTAAAGTCAAACTTGGCCCCACCAATTTGTTCTATCCCGCGCCACCGAGTTCATATGTCATAGCCACTGCCACAAACCCTAGGCAATTCGGTCTCACCGATAGGGATCTCGGTCTCACCGAGATGGGATTGTAATATCTCTGTTTCCCTTCGTAACGTTTCGGTCTAACTGAAGTGAGCGATCGGTCCCACCGAGATTGCAATGTAAACTCTCTGTTTCCTTTTTGTAACATTCCGGTCTCACCGAAATGAGCGAATCGGTCCCACCGAGTTTACCTGACCAACTCTCTGGTTAGCTTATTACCAAAATCGGTCTCACCGAGTTTGTCTAATCGGTCTCACCGAGATTACGTTATGCCCTAACCCTAACCATATCGGTCCTACCGAGTTGCATGTTGGTCCCACCGAAAACCCTAACGGTCACTAGGTTTACTGAATCGGTCTGACCGAGTTTGTTGATTCGGTCCAACCGAGATTGGTAAATTGTGTGTAACGGTTAGATTTTGTGTAGAGGCTATATATACCCCTCCACCTCCTCTTCATTCGTGGAGAGAACCATCAAAACAAACCTAAACTTCCAGCATCCTATTTCTGAGAGAGAACTACCTACTCATGTGTTGAGGCCAAGATATTCCATTCCTACCATATGAATCTTGATCTCTAGCCTTCCCCAAGTTGCTTTCCACTCAAACCCTCTTTCCACCAGATCCAAATCCTATGAGAGAGAGTTGAGTGTTGGGGAGACTATCATTTGAAGCACAAGAGCAAGGAGTTCATCATCAATGCACCATTTGTTACTTCTTGGAGAGTGGTGTCTCCTAGATTGGCTAGGTGTCACTTGGGATTCTTCGACAAGATTGTGGAGTTGAACCAAGGAGTTTGTAAGGGCAAGGAGATCGCTTACTTCATGAAGATCTACCGGTAGTGAGGCAAGTCCTTTGTGGGCGACGGCCATGGTGGGATAGACAAGGTTGCTTCTTCGTGGACCCTTCTTGGGTGGAGCCCTCCGTTGACTCGCGCAACCATTACCCTTTGTGGGTTGAAGTCTCCATCAACGTGGATGTACGATAGCACCACCTATCGGAACCACGACAAAAACATCCGTGTCTCCAATTGCGTTCGAATTCTCCAAACCCTACCCTTTACATTCTTGCAAGTTGCATGCTTTACTTTCCGCTGCTCATATACTCTTTGCATGCTTGCTTGAATTGTGTGAAGATTGCTTGACTTGTGCTAAGATAGCTAAAATCTGCCAAAGACTAAAATTGGGAAAAGGTTAAGTTTTTAATTGGTCAAGTAGTCTAATCACCCCCCTCTAGACATACTTCAAGGTCCTACAATCAACCATCCACCTAAATTTCTGCTACGAGTATAGGTTTGTAGTCTTTAGTGAGGGAAGGCAAATATTTTGCATCAACATTTCAATAACTTGTTCGGGAACCGTGGGGTCAGACCACACAGGCTGAATTGGGATTTTGAACCTTCCTCGGGTTAATCCAGATCATCTTGATGATGCTTTCTTCAGCCATTTTGATGCGGAGTATCCTTCCACCATCCCCATGGACTCTACACCAACGCATCAAGCACCACGTGGGCCTATGACAAGAGCTCGAGATCGCACAATGGAAACCAAGGTGAACTCCTTCCTACTTGACATGCATATGGACACGAATGGAACTTGGTTGCTACCTCACCAAAATGCACTATGTGTCATTAGGTATGAATAGGAACACTCCCAAGCAGCTAAGGAGAATTACCAAGGAGTAGGAGAAGCATCCCAAGATCTTGAGGAAGAAGGAGGAATCCCAAAGGAGCAGGACAGGAAGTCCTAGGCGACCGCATGCGCACGGGCCCCCGAGACCCCGTGCCCACGGGCTACACAGGGAGCCCATTCACGAGAATGATCTCCATAAAGCCCTCCCTCTCGAACCAGCCTAGTTCAAAATATAAGGTATTCTTATTGCCCACATGGGTAGCTTCACTAGTAGAAAACAGGGCATTTGTCCCGATTGGTGAGGGCCTTTTGTCTCGGTTCTTGAACCGGGACTAAAGGGTCGTTACTAATGCCTCCCCCCTTTAGTCCCGGTTCTAACACGAACCGGGACAGATGGGCCTCCACGTGGCCGGTGCGTCGAGCCTAGGCAAGAGGGCCTTTGGTCCCGGTTGGTGGCACCAACCGGGACCAAAAGGCATCCACGCGTCAGCATTTCAGTGGCTGGGGTTTATGTTTTTTTTGAAGGG
>NC_041385.1:160528762-160533341 GCF_002162155.2 Triticum dicoccoides | reverse complement strand
GGGGGGGGGGTTGGGGGTTTTGGGGGGTTAATTTAGGTGTTTCATATATTGTGTTAGCTAGCTAATTAATAGAGAGAAGTGTCCTATCTTATGTCCGTGCTTGGTCTACGCTACGTACTATACATAGAGAGGCCCTCGACACACTAGCTAGTAAGAAAATGAAGGGAACCAATAAGTACAGAAGTTCGTCATGCATACCGAAAGAAGTGATCGATCGACCTCTCCTTCTCCGAGAGATTGGTCGAACAACAAGTTTTCGTATTATCTATCCGACGCTACTGGCTACATACATATACAATATGTAAGATCTCTTACAATCCGCTAGCAATTGCAATCAACTTCCACATGGTATTCGCTGGCTTTATTGATGACGTGGTCAAGAAAGAATCCCACCAATTCCTCTTGAATTGCTTTCATGCGATCTTGTTCTAGGAGTTCATTCCGCATCTGCCACGTGTAATTTGAAGAAGGGGGTTAATTAATACATATATATGAATGAAACTCAACAGAAATGATGGTGTAATAAAATGAAATTGTGAATATTATTGCTTACGCACTTCATATTGTCTTTTAGAGTAGCCCCGCTTATTTTTCAAAGTCGCGTTGTAGATGAACTCGCACACGTAGTATCCACAGAAATTATTCCCTTGTTCCTGCCACAAGCACTTTACGAGAAATAGAGGTCAATCAAACTGATAATGAAGCATTATAAATGGCATTGATGAAAGTATAGCTATAGAATCAATGGGAGATGTGCGCAACTAGCTAGCCAGTAGTACTTACTTTCGGGTATATATATCGCAGCTCCTTCGGCAGTCCCGGAGCTTCTGCGGTGAACTGTATCCAAACCCTGCAACACAAAGAAAATCATTATTATTACTTGAGATATCAGGAAATGAATAAAAAGTTGCCGATATGGTGCGATAATGATCGATTGAACTTACTTGTTGAGCATTTTAGTCATGTCGGCATAGGTTTCTGGATCTTTTCGTCTCGAGTCTAAGACGGTTACTAATCCCCACTCAAGCTTAATCTCCAGAAGAACATAATGGAAGCTGCGCACGCATGCATAACTCATCAATTACATTACTATAACCTCGCTCGAGTAATAAGGGAAACCGAATATGCACATGACAGTAACACTCACTCGAAGTTGTAAGGAAAGAGTATGCTATCTTTGTTTTGATTTTTGATCAACGATTGTAGCAAGTTGGCCTCGGCCTCTTCGGCGTGCTTTTTAACCTGAATTTCATCTATGATATTTGTGTTAATGAACCCAATATCATATATTTCTTGTTTTCTGCACTCGACGATCTTCAATCTGCATAATATAGTGAGGATAATTAATTATAAATACATGCAATGAAAGAGCTGAGCTATATATATATATAGAGAGAGAGAGAGAGACTTAATGACATAAATAGTACTTACAGACATTAGCAAAAGACCGTTAATTTATCGAGGGCCTTTTGATTGAAGAACTCGAACAGGCAACATATCAGTTCCAACGAGGTCGTGCTCCTCTTCAATGTTCAGATACAAAGTATTCGTCCCCCCAGACTCTCTGCAGGTTTTCATGTACCAATTATGGAATCTTCGCATCATCGTTGTTAGAGAATTTTCATCTTTGACGAGAGGCTTCCCGTACTCGTATCTGTGTTCGTCCACCTCCATGAAATCAGGAAGTTGATCGTCAGGCAGGTAATCTGCAAGATTGCCATAACCGGCCACCGTCCCCGGAGCATTAGCGATGATGTGGCCGCTAGACACATTGAGCGGGGGGCACAATTGATTTGCTTGTTCGCCGAGCTGGGCAATTTTTTTCACAGCTGCTCGTTCTTTTGACCTTTGATGTCTGACAGTACTTCCCGACCGCTCCGCTTCGAGATATGTCTGTTCAGTAATGCGCTCATAGTTGGTTCTCGGTGGAGACTTTGGTGGTTTCCTCAGGGCATCGATAGTGCGCTTTGCTTTCACCGGATCTACCTTCTCCTCTGAAGGTGGATGTCTCTTTGATTTCAACCCTTCAAAGAAGTCATCCACTTCGGACTGCACGATCTTCGCGTTTTCCTCCTTGGTCCTCTCATACGGTAGCTTCTCTAGAGGCTTGAGAGAAGGACCGTATCTGTATTGCCTCCCGCCTCTACTGGCTGTACTGCTAGACGCCGGAGCAGACAGAGTGGCTGCGGCGTCTGTATTCTTTCATGCTTGCTTATGAGGCGGAGGAGAAGGACTATGACGCGCCGGAGCAGCCGGGGTGGCGGCGGGTCTCTTCCGCCCTTGCTGGCGAGGCGGAGAAGGAGGAGGCTGCTGGCTGCTCGGGCGCACCGGCGCAGGCAGAGAAGGAGGCAGAGTGCCGCCACGCGCCGGAGAAGGAGGATGAGAGCCCTGATCGTCACTCGCTGGAGGAGGAGGCAGTGGAGGAGGCGGAGTGCCCTGACTCGCCGGAGGAGGAGGAGGCGTCCAGTTCGGAAGCTTGATGAACTCCTTCCGCCATAGGCATGGAGTCTTCAGAGCAGAACCCAGCCGAGTCTCCCCTTCACCGGTAGGGTGGTCAAGCTGGAGGTCCTCAAATCCCTCCGTTATTTCATCGACCGTCACCCTAGCATATCCTTCTGGAATCGGACGACAGTGAAAAGTTGTGCCGGGTTCAGAAGGTCAAACTTGGCCGACAACCGCTTTGACTTTGAAGTTCTGCCATTGCGTCATAAGGTGGCAATTTTGAGCCTCCGTGATAAAATCCATGGGGTAGCTAGCAGGAGCCGTCAAGACATGCTCCGGCTGAAGCAGCTCGGTGGAAGCCACGCTGCTTCTCCGCTGAGATGGTGGGGTAGCTTCGGGAGAAGCTTCGGCAGGTCGTTTGCTGCGATCTGCTTCTCGTTCCTCTAGCCCTTGTACCCTTTCGTGCAGCGCCTGCAGTTGGCTCTGCTCCAGTTTCTTCCTCCTCTCCTGGGTTTTGTAACCCCCTGCGTCCGGAAAACCAACCTTCCACGGAATGGAGCCTGGCGTGCCTCGTGTCCGTCCAGGGTGCTCAGGATTCCCGAGGGCCATTGTGAGCTCGTCCTTCTCCCTGTCTGGAATGAACGTCCCTTGCTGCGCTGCATCGATATAGTGTCGAAGCCTGTTGAAGTAGTATTGCTTGTTTTTTTAAATAATGTTCAAATAGAAATTTTGAAAAAAAGTAAAGGTTTTGCCTAATTCATTGTTCATATGAATATACAAACATTTGCATATTTACAATAATTAATATCACCAAAAAATCTATGAATAGAAAAAATACTATTTTTTCTAAAAATCTATCTTTTGCATATATACATGAACATATATATACACAGAGAACATATATACATTTTTATAAAAATGCAAAAACACAAAAAATGCAAAAAATAAAAATGCAGGGGCGACGGGGCGGCGCGCGGCACCAGCCCAAGGCAGGGGCGGCGGCGCAGCGGCCGCGCAGGATAGGGGCGGCGCACGGCGGCCGCGCAGGGCAGGGGCGGCGGCGCGGCGACCGCGCAGGACAAGGGCGCAGGGGCGCAGGACGGGAGGGGCGCGGGAGGAGGCTGTGCTCACAAGGGGCGGCGGCGACGGTGAAGGCGAGCAGCCTGACGGCGTCGGTGGCGGCGGCGACGGCAAAGACGAGCAGCCTGACGGCGTCGGTGGTGGCCGCGACGGCAAGGTGGAGCAGGGGCGTCGGGCGGCGACGGCGATGAGGAGGAGCAGGGGGCGTCGGGGGGAAGTGAGTGATTTGGTCGAAACTGCTAAGTGCTGCTTATATAGCAAAGCCTTTAGTCCCGGTTGGTGGCACCAACCGGGACTAATGCATCCTTTAGTCCCGGTTAGTGCCACCAACCGGGACCAAAGGCCTCTTTTCAGCAGCCCAAAGGGCGGGAAGCGGCAGCCTTTGGTCCCGGTTGGTGGCACAAACCGAGACTAAAGAGGGGGCATTGGTCCCGATTGGTGCCACAAACCGGGACCAAAGGGTGGCATTGGTCCCGGTTCGTGCCACCAACCGGGACTAAAGGCCTTGCACATCGACGTGGTGGTGGGAGTTTAGTCCCACCTTGCTAGTTGAGAGCGTCGACCACCTGCTTATAAGCCCTGCGGCCTCCTCTCTCTCGAACTCCTCTGAACAACAGGCCTATGGGCCTAATCTGTCACTGCTTTGCCTGTGGGCCTGCTGGGCCTTCTCCGGGCCTGAATCCTGGCCCATGGTAGGGTTTCTAGACGTATTCATGCCGTGGGGGCCCAGTAGGAGGCACTTTTTTTTGTTTTTTTGTTTTCTTTAGTTATTGTTGCTATTTTTATTTTTTTCCCAGTTTTTTGTTTTGTTTTCTGCATTATTTATTTTCTTTTGTTTTTTGCTTTATTTTTTAATTCTTTTTGTTTTTAGTTTTAGAAAAATTATAAACTTTCTGTTAGTGCCATTAGTTTTCAAATTTGAAAACACTTTTTTTGTTTTTTTGTTTTCTTTGTTGCTTTATTTATTTTATTTTGTTTCTACTTACAACAAAATACTTATTGTTGCTATTTTCAAATTTTTTTCCAGTTTTTTTGTTTTATTTTCTGCATTATTTAT
>NC_041385.1:160510238-160528338 GCF_002162155.2 Triticum dicoccoides | reverse complement strand
AGAAAAATCTGTTAGTGCCATTAGTTTTCAAATTTGAAAACACTTTTTTTGTTTTTTTATTTTCTTTGTTGCTTTATTTATTTTATTTTGTTTCTACTTACAACAAAATAGTTATTGTTGCTATTTTTATTTTGTTTCCAGTTTTTTTGTTTTTTTCTGCATTATTTATTTTCTTTTGTTTTTTGCTTTATTTTTAATTCTTTTTGCTTTTAGGTCAGCAAAATTATAAACTTTCTGTTAGTGCCATTAGTCTTCAAATTTGAATAGTTAAATTTTGAATTCTTTGAAATTTGTGTGAATCACAAGTTTGTGATTAACTTTACTAAAAAAATGAACATAGATGCGCCTATAGAGAAAATTCAACCTAAATTCATAATAAATTTCTATGAATTTCAGAGAAATTCACTATGAATTTAGGTCAAATTCCCTGTATAGGGGCATCTATTTTCACTTTGAGAGGAGCTCAACAAGGCAGAGAGGGACGGGCTTATAAACCGGTGTGAGCGCCCTTCGGTTGGCGAGGTGGGAGTAAACTCTGAGCGCAACGAGGACCAACCCTTTAGTCCCGGTTTGTGGCACAAACCGGGACTAATGGTCATGGGCCAGGGCGAGGCGCATTGGTCCCGGTTCGTGCGTGGAACCGGGACCAAAAGGTCCGGACGAACCAAGACCAATGGCCCATGTGGCTGCCCTCTTGAGAGTGTTCTTGGTGAGAACATAGTTGACAAGGAGCGAACCGGGATTAATGGTATTACGAGGTCCGAACCATAAGACATTAAAGCATTTCAAATGAACTCTGAAAAAGTTGAAAGTTGGCATGGTATCATAATTTCACCCACATAGCATGTGCATGTACAAAACGGACAATGATATCATACTTGTCTGTTACAAAGTTGGCATGGTATCATCATAATAGTTGCGGGAGAAAGTCTTCACTTTTTCTTCGCTTGTGTCATTTGCTTATTGCGTCGTAACCATGGATAATCTTCATTGTTTATCAGGATGCTTGGGTCAGCCTTGACTTTGAAGGGAGGAATTTCATGAAACTTTTCATAATCTTCAGACATGTCTGTCTTGCCCTCCACTCCCACGATGTCCCTTTTTCCTGAAAGAACTATGTGGCGCTTTGGCTCATCGTATGATGTATTCGCTTCCTTATCTTTTCTTTTTCTCGGTCTGGTAGACATGTCCTTCACATAGATAATCTGTGCCACATCATTGGCTAGGACGAACAGTTCGTCGGTGTACCCAAGATTTTTCAGATCCACTGTTGCCATTCCGTACTATGGGTCTACCTGTACCCCGCCTCCTGACAGATTGAACCATTTGCACTTAAACAAAGGGACCTTAAAATCATGTCCGTAGTCAAGTTCCCATATGTCCACTATGTAACCATATTATGTGTCCTTTCCCCTCTCGGTTGTTGCATCAAAGTGGACACCGCTGTTTTGGTCGGTGCTCTTTTGATCTTGGTCAATCATGTAAAATGTATTCCCATTTATCTCGTATCCTTTCCAAATCGTAACAGTCGAAGATGGTCCCCTGGACAACAAGTACAGCTCATCACAAACAGTGTTGTCATCTCTGAGACGTGTTTCCAACCAACTGCTGAAAGTCCTGATGTGTTCACATGTAATCCAGTCGTCCCACTGCTCCGGGTGTTTGGAGCGCAGAATGTTCTTGTGTTCATCGACATACGAGGTCACCAAGGTAGAGTTCTGTAGAACTGTGTAGTGTGCTTGAGACCAAGAATATCCGTCCCTGCATATAATTGAGTCCCTTCCAAGCGTGCCTTTTCCAGTCAGTCTCCCCTCATACCGCGATTTAGGGAGACCTATCTTCTTAAGTCCAGGAATGAAGTCAACACAAAACCCGATGACATCCTCTGTTTGATGGCCCATGGAGATGCTTCCTTCTGGCCTAGCACGGTTCCGGACATATTTCTTTAGGACTCCCATGAACCTCTCAAAGGGGAACATATTGTGTAGAAATACGGGCCCCGGAATGACAATCTCGTCGACTAGATGAACTAGGACGTGCGTCATGATATTGAAGAAGGATGGTAGGAACACCAGCTCGAAACTGACAAGACATTGCGCCACATCACTCCTTAGCCTTGGTACGATTTCTGGATCGATCACCTTTTGAGAGATTGCATTGAGGAATGCACATAGCTTCACAATGGCTAATCAGACGTTTTCCGGTAGAAGCCCCCTCAATGCAACCGGAAGCAGTTGCGTCATAATCACGTGGCAGTCATGAGACTTTAGGTTCTGGAACTTTTTGTCTGGCATATTTATTATTCCCTTTATATTCGACGAGAAGCCAGTCGGGACCTTCATACTGAGCAGGCATTCAAAGAAGATTTCTTTCTCTTCTTTCGTAAGAGCGTAGCTGGCAGGACCTTCATACTGCTTCGGAGGCATGCCATCTTTTTCGTGCAAACGTTGCAGGTCCTCCCGTGCCTCAGGTGTATCTTTTGTCTTTCCATACATGCCCAAGAAGCCTAGCAGGTTCACGCAAAGGTTCTTCGTCACGTGCATCACATCGATTGAAGAGCAGACCTCTAGGTCTTTCCAGTAGGGTAGGTCCCAAAATATAGATTTCTTCTTCCACATGGGTGTGTGTCCCTCAGCGTCATTTGGAACAGCTAGTGTGCCGGGACCCTTTCCAAAGATTACATGTAAATCATTGACCATAGCAAGTACGTGATCACTGGTACGCATGGCGGGCTTCTTCCTGTGATTTGCCTCGCCTTTGAAATGCTTGCCTTTCTTTCGACATTGATGGTTGGTCGAAAGAAATCGACGATGGCCCAGGTACACATTCTTCCTGCAGCTTCCCAGGTATATACTATCGGTGTCAAGTAAACAGTGCGTGCATGCGTGGTATCCCTTGTTTGTCTGTCCTGAAAGGTTACTGAGAGCGGGCCAATCGTTGATGGTCACGAACAGCAACGCCTTTAGGTCAAATTCCTCCTGTTTGTGCTCATCCCACGTACGTACACCGTTTCCATTCCACAGCTGTAAAAGTTCTTCAACTAATGGCATTAGGTACACATCAATGTCGTTGCCGGGTTTCTTAGGGCCTTGGATGAGAACTGGCATCATAATGAACTTCCGCTTCATGCACATCCAAGGAGGAAGGTTATACATACATAGAGTCATGGGCCAGGTGCTGTGATTGCTGCTCTGCTCCCCGAAAGGATTAATGCCATCCGCGCTTAAAGCAAACCATACGTTCCTTGGGTCACTTGCAAACTCATCCCAATACTTTCTCTCGATTTTTCTCCACTGCGACCCGTCAGCAGGTGTCTCAACTTCCCGTCTTTCTTACGGTCCTCATTGTGCCATCGCATCAACTTGGCATGCTCTCCGTTTCTGAACAAACGTTTCAACTGTGGTATTATAGGAGCATACCACATCACCTTATCAGGAACCCTCTTCCTGGGGGGCTCGCCGTCAACATCACCAGGGTCATCTCGTCCGATCTTATACCGTAATGCACCGCATACCGGGCATGCGTTCAGATCCTTGTACACACCGCGGTAGAGGATGCAGTCATTAGGGCATGCATGTATCTTCTGCACCTCCAATCCTATAGGGCATACGACCTTCTTTGCTGTGTATGTACTGTCGGGAGATTCGTTATCCTTTGGAAGCTTCTTCTTCAATATTTTCAGTAGCTTCTCAAATCCTTTGTCAGGCACAGCATTCTCTGCCTTCCACTGTAGCAATTCCAGTACCGTACTGAGCTTTGTGTTGCCATCTTCGCAATTGGGGTACAACCCTTTTTGTGATCCTCTAACATGCGATCGAACTTCAGCTTCTCCTTTTGACTTTCGCATTGCGTCCTTGCATCGACAATGACCCGGCGGAGATCATCATCATCGGGCACATCGTCTAGTTCCTCTTGATCTTCAGCAGCTTCGCCCGTTGCAGCATCATCGTGCACATCGTCTGGTTCCTCTTGATGTTCAGTAGCATCACCGTATTCAGGGGGCACATAGTTATCATCGTACTCTTCTTCTTCGCCCTCTTCCATCATAACCCCTATTTCTCTGTGCCTCGTCCAAACATTATAGTGTGGCATGAAACCCTTGTAAAGCAGGTGGGTGTGAAGGATTTTCCGGTCAGAGTAAGACTTTGTATTCCCACATATAGGGCATGGACAACACATAAAACCATTCTGCTTGTTTGCCTCAGCCACTTCGAGAAAATCATGCACGACCTTAATGTACTCGGAGGTGTGTCTGTTACCGTACATCCATTGCCGGTTCATCCGCGTGCATTATATATAATTAAGTGTGTCAAAAATCATTACAGAACATCATGAATAGAAAATTAAGTGACCAAATTAATAGAAGTTCATCATCACATTAAAACCAAAGTACATACATAGTTCTCATCTTCAAGCGAAAATCATTACAGAACAACATAAAGCTCTGCAGAGCATCTAAATTAATTAAACCATACATTGAAACTATGTAAATTATTTCAATGCGAAAACAAATGCGATCATAATCGCAACCAAGGTAACAACTGATCCAATGGCATAATGATACCAAGCCTCGGTATGAATGGCATATTTTCTAATCTTTCTAATCTTCAAGCGCATTGCATCCATCTTGATCTTGTGATCATCGACGACATCCGCAACATGCAACTCCAATATCATCTTCTCCTCCTCATTTTTTTCTTATTTTTTCCTTCAAGAAATTGTTTTCTTCTTCAACTAAATTTAACCTCTCGACAATAGGGTCGGTTGGAATTTCCGGTTCAACAACCTCCTAGATAAATAAATCTATGTCACGTTGGTCGGCATAATTTTCATAAACAATAAATGAACCAATAGTTATGAAAAGATAATATATACCACATCCGAATCATAGACAGGACGAGGGCCGACGGGGGCGGATACCAAAACCATCGCACTATATAAGATGCAATAATAAAAGTAAGAAAATAATACAAGTATCTATCTAAACATACAAGTAAGAATATTTTTCCTTTCAGAAAGAAGATAAGAACAAGAGGCTCACCATGGTGGTGCCGGCGATGAGATCGGCGCGGTGATCGACGGCGGTGAAGACGGGGACGGGGCGTGATGGACCGCTAAACCTAGACAAATATTGAGGAAAATGGAGCTTGGAGGTCGAGCTTGGAGAGGAGAAAGCTTAAGTAGTGTGGCTCGGGCATTCCATCGAACACCTTGTGTGCATAGGAGGTGAGCTAGAGCACCACCAAGCCCTCTCCCCCTTGGCGGCCAGAAAAAAATAGAGCAGTGTGCTCTGATCTTACGCGAGGGGGTATATATAGGCACCTCATTGGTCCCGGTTGGTGGCATGAACCGGGACTAAAGGGCAGCCTTTGGTCCCGGTTCATGCCACCAACCGGGACCAATGGTGGTGGGCCAGGAGCGAGGCCCATTGGTCCTGGTTCGTCCCACCAACCGGGACCAAAAGGTCCAAACGAACCGGGACCAATGGCCCACGTAGCCCGGCCGGCCCCCGGGGCTCACGAACCGGGTCCAATGCCACCATGGGCCCGGTTCTGGACTGAACCGGGACTAATGGGCTGACCCGGCCTAGACCTTTGCCCCCTTTTCTACTAGTGCTTCTCAAAAGTCAAGCAATAACAGTGTATGGTCAGAAATTGCCCTCTACAATGCCTGAACTGACAACACAGTGAATTTTTGTCCCCAGACAATGCTGGTAAGAACCCGGTCCAACTTCTCATTGGTAACACTGGTAAGAAATTGACCTCCTACTAGAATTGGTAACCTTTCGGCCCCGCAAATTCTAACAAGGTCAGCGAGGAAATCGGGTTTAAACTTAGGCTATGCACAGCCACCAACGTCCATCTAAACCCATCGATTTTTGACTTCACTCGAAATTTGACAGCAAAATCACCATGAACAACATTCATCACTTCTAGGTTTCGCACTTAACCTCAAGTAATATCCCTCCGGATTGACCCCTTGGTGGTAAGCAGTACCAGTCAAACTAAACACCACATGATATAGTATTGAGGAATTGCAAAGTGAAATTATCCCTACATGTCTCAAGTAGGGCAATAAAATCAAGTTTATTCTCTACAGATGCTTCCGCAAGGAATCTCCTTTTAGCCAAATCCGCTAGACCTCTGCTATTACAAAAGATCCCCTTCATTTATCATCATGGAATTTTTTCTTGAATTTGATTCTCGCACTCCTACGTACTGCTGATGTAGGATAAACCTTCCTCTTCTAGGATCATTTTGGTTTATCCTGCATCGCGGCTGCATCCTCCGAAGCAGGGGTAGTACGCCTAAGACTATCGGGTTCCAAAGGAGTCGTATACCCCTCTGAACCTGTCTCATCCTCCTCGTCCTCTATCCCGTCAAAAGGTATTAGATACTCACATAGACTTTGAAGTTCTGTTACCCCAAGATTATTAATTTTGGCATCATTCATAGGTTTTATGGCCGCTATATTGCGAATCATCTCCATTGCTCTATTTGCTTCTAAGTCTAACAGATCATTTACTGATTTTGCTATTTCCTTTCCATTACTACCAAGTGAAATCCCTAAGTTGTCCGCATCATTAATGATTTCATGCTCTGAAAAATGTAGGATGGAACAACTCGTATTAACAGACATACCTGTAGTCGCTTCGACATCACGAAGGTTGGTTGCCCGCATGGCACGCCCCAACTACAAGTTGTCAGCATCCGGTTGGTCCTGAATCCGGTGACTGACACGCCTATCACTAGCCATCGGGTCCGGAATCCCACCGAATGCGATTACCTCCTCTGTAGTAACATCAGTCGGGACGTGGCCCCCTACCACATGCCCAACCGCTCTTGCAGCTGCCGACGTGGGAGAGGGAGACAGTGACGGCCGCATGGGCAGCCCCACCGGTCCGTCTCCCCCCTCCACTGGTGTTAAAGAGGCCTCCATCGACCTTCCCTCCCCATGCTGGGGTGGTGAAGTGCGGTATGGTGAAGACCGCAGTGGTGAAGATCGTAGTGGTAATGGTACGGGCCATCGGGCCTCCTGCCCAAGTCCCCACCATCTCCTCCGTTAAAGACACGCATCCCCTCCTTGGCGTGGAACCCGAAGATCACCCAACAATCGCCTGTACTGGGGTCCCCTCCGTCCCACACGACGCGGTGGCTGGCCCGCGGCCATGCCCGGTCGCTAGGCGCAACTCAGAGATATCCGCCGACTGAAATGGCAGTGTCGGGTACCCCTCCGTCTCCTCAGTCTCAACCCTGTCTCCCCACAGTTGACTTAGTGCGGAAGCCGCCTGAAATGAGCCAAATCTAAGTGTGGCCGTCGGCGTCGTCATATGGGCTGTCCTTATCCGTCGACGCCTCCGTGGACTGCGCCGACTGTCTCACAGGTTTGGGCGTCTTATCACAAGTCCCATCGTTATCTTGGTTCCCGTCAGGGGCGGATCCAGACTGGAAATTACCCGGTGTCCACATAGAAGAACACGTGCCTACATGTCAAACAATTTAATGACCTACATACTAAATTAGTAGATTACATTAAGCAAGTGCAAATTGCACCCGGTGCCAGTGACACCGGCTAGCTATATGTAGGTCCGCCCCTGGTTCCTGTTACCATCACCGTCGTCTGTCAGGTCAACATCTTTTATTGAGGCAGTATCATCCACATATGGGTGGTCCTGTATCTCGACCTCAAGATCATATGTCATCCCCTCATAGGTCCAGGGCACACAATCAACTTCCAGCACACTGACAAGCAGCCTAGCAACACCGTGTGTGCGCGCACAATCAACTTCCAGCACACTGACAAGCAACCTAGCAACACCGTGTGTGCGCGTGAACGACATATCAACTTTCTTCGTTTTTCCTATGAGAGATCCCAGACTCCAAGTTATGAGAAAATCGTTGAGAGGTTCCTCCGGTGCCCCCCGAGCCTAACCTCAGAATTGAACGAGCAAATTCCCTCTAATCTCCCCTCCGATCTATGGCAGAAGTGTAGATATCCCTCATCAAATTGTTCTTCTTACAAACAACCAAACAAATGAAGGGTAAATAGACTGAACCGCCAAATACTAAGAATGACACTCACAAATGATGATCCATCCTGAAAAATCAGCATTGACGAACAAACACGACATCAAAGCAACAAACTAATTTCTTGAATGTTGTTACAAAAATAATTAACTAGTCTTGGAGCATTATCCAGTATGACACACTCCTTTCGAAAATAAAATCCAGTATGACAAACACAAACTGCGCGAAATGAAATTGAGGATGAGAATCAAAAGAGGGTTAACGAATCTTACAGTTGGGGAACCACTTTAGCAGCATCCTTCATCTATCTCCCCCTCGGCCAGGCTCCATTATAACACGCAATAAATGTAGATAGCATTTAGGTAGAAAAATGAAAACTGACGGATTGGAAGAGAACATGAAGGACATGAGCACACATAATGTTTTCTTTTTCAGATCACTGGCGCCTCCGTACACTGCAGTAGCCACCGTCTCGGACCGAGGTGGAGATGAATCGAGGGAGAAGAGGGAGAAGAAGAGAAGCAGCTCCGGCGCTGCCGGGGACGGGCCCAACGGGCGAAAGCTGATGGCGAGGCCAGCGGGAGAGCTCTTCCGACCTCCTGCCATTCCACTTCCAGCGCAGAACGCCTCCCTCCTCTCAGCGCTCACCGCTGTTCATGCATGGACTGATGGACTCCAGCAAGCCCCTGCCGCTCACGTGCACATCCATCTCAGCGTTGATTTGCAGCTACACCTACACGTGGGACGAATATGACGTGAACGATCTCGACTCGGAACGTTTTTTTTCTCTTTTAGTAAATCTCGACTCGGAACGTGTGAAGTGCGCGAGGCTACGGGCCTTCCAACCGGAGTCGAATTCTTGAGGCCGGGCCTTCAAAAGGGGGGCTGACCCAGGTATCCTCTTCACCGCAACACGAACGCAAACTAGCGCTCGACATCCAACGAGAGTAATACACGAGAGACGGAGCAGGTCGATCATTGAGAGTTGAAAGGCGATGGCGAGCGCGGCGGCGTCGAAGAAGGCAGCGAACCGGCTGGTGGTGGAGGAGGCCGCCACCAACGACGACAATTCCGTGTGCACCCTCCACCCCGCCACCATGGAGAAGCTCTCCATATTCAAGGGCGACATCGTGCTGCTCAAGGGCAAGCGCCGCCACAGCACGGTCTGCATGGCACTGCCCGACGACACCTGCGAGGGACACAAGATGAGGATCAACAAGGTAGCCCGGTCCAACCTACGTGTGCGCATCGCCGACGTCGTGTCGGTGCACCAGTGCCACGACGTCAAGTACGGCAAACGCGTGCACATCCTCCCCTTGGACGACACCGTCGAGGGCATCGCGGGGAACCTCTTCGACGTCTACCTCAAGCCCTACTTCGTGGACGCCTACCGCCCGCTCCACAAGGGCGACCTCTTCCTCGTGCGTGGCGGCATGCGGAGCGTCGAGTTCAAGGTCATGGAGATCGACCCCGCGGTGGACTACTGTGTCGTGGCGCCAGACACGGAGATATTCTGCGAGGGCGAGCCGGTCAAGCGGGAGGACGAGCAGAGGCTCGACGACATCGGCTACGACGACGTGGGTGGCATGAGGAAACCGCTGACTCTGATCAGGGAGCTCGTCGAGCTGCCACTCAGGCATCCGCAGATCTTCAAGAGCATTGGCGTCAAGCCTCCCAAGGGCATCCTCCTCTACGGCCCTCCTGGGTCCGGCAAGACGCTGATCGCCCGTGCGGTGGCCAACGAGACCGGGGCCTTCTTCTTCCTTATCAACGGCCCGGAGATAATGTCCAAGATGGCCGGAGAGAGCGAGAGCAACTTGAGGAAGGCCTTCGAAGAGGCCGAGAAGAACGCGCCCTCCATCATCTTCATTGACGAGATAGACTCCATTGCTCCCAACAGGGAGAAGACTCACGGCGAGGTCGAGAGGCGTATCGTCTCCCAGCTGCTGACGCTGATGGACGGCATGAAGGCCCGCGCACATGTCATTGTCATGGGCGCCACCAACCGCCCCAACAGCATCGACCCTGCCTTGAGGCGCTTCGGGAGGTTCGATCGCGAGATCGACATCGGCGTGCCGGACGAGGTCGGGCGTCTCGAAGTGCTCCGCATCCACACCAAGAACATGAAGCTGGACGAGGACGTCAACCTAGAGGTGATTGCCAAGGATACGCACGGCTACGTCGGAGCCGACTTGGCCGCACTCTGCACCGAGGCGGCGCTGCAGTGCATCAGGGAGAAGATGGACGTGATCGACTTAGAGGACGACACCATCGACGCCGAGATCTTGAACTCCATGGCCGTCACCAATGACCACCTTAAGACGGCTCTCGTCGGCACGAACCCGTCCGCGCTTCGTGAAACAGTCGTTGAGGTGCCCAACGTCAGCTGGAACGACATCGGCGGCCTCGACGGCGTCAAGAGGGAGCTGCAAGAGACCGTCCAGTACCCGGTCGAGCACCCAGAGAAATTCGAGAAGTTCGGCATGTCGCCGTCCAAGGGTGTCCTCTTCTACGGGCCACCAGGATGCGGCAAGACCTTGCTGGCGAAGGCGATCGCCAACGAGTGCCAGGCCAACTTCATCAGCATCAAGGGGCCAGAGCTGCTCACCATGTGGTTCGGTGAGAGTGAGGCCAACGTGCGCGAGATCTTCGACAAGGCGCGTCAGTCTGCGCCGTGCGTGCTTTTCTTCGACGAGCTGGACTCGATAGCAACCCAAAGGGGCGGCAGAGTAGGCGACGCCGGTGGCGCGGCGGACAGGGTCCTGAACCAGCTGCTCACCGAGATGGACGGCATGAACGCCAAGAAGACGGTCTTCATCATCGGCGCCACCAATAGGCCGGACATAATTGACTCGGCATTGCTCCGCCCCGGCCGGCTCGACCAGCTCATCTACATCCCCTTGCCGGACGAGGCCTCACGGCACCAGATCTTCAAGGCCTGCCTCAGCAAGTCTCCCGTGGCCAAGGACGTCGACCTTGGTGCGCTCGCAAGGTTCACCGCCGGCTTCAGCGGTGCCGACATCACGGAGATCTGCCAGAGGGCGTGCAAGTACGCCATCAGGGAGGACATTGAAAAGGACATGGAGAAGCAGAGGATGGGGAAAGACACCATGGAGGTGGACGGCGGGCAGGAAGAGGAGGCGGCGGAGATTAAGGCGGCTCATTTCGAGGAGTCGATGAAGTACGCGAGGAGGAGCGTCAGCGACGCCGACATCAGGAAGTACCAGGCCTTCGCGCAGACGCTGCAACAGTCTAGGGGGTTCGGCACCGAATTCCGCTTCCCGGCGCAGCCACAGGCGGCAGAAGCTGCTGTCCACACCTCCGCGGCAGCTGATGAGGATGAAGACGATTTGTACAAGTGATCCAGTAACCATTGTTAGAACATGAAGTAGGAGTACCAGAATATTATAGACTATGTTTTAGTTCTCGTCGATCACTTCTTTCCATGTACTCCTATATAATTTTCGTTAGTAAGAATTTATTTACATACATTATCAGAAATACAGTTGATGATATAAGAAGTTCTCTGTGGTGCTTTCCATTCATTCGTAGGCAGGGATAAGACTCTGAAAATTAGACTAAGCCGTGAACTGAACCGTGGATTGCACGCAACTAGTAGCACGCTTCTCTCTCAACCCCCCTCTGCTCCTGCACAAGATTCAGAATGTCACTGCATATGTCTGATACGTGAACCTGTAAGAACATGAGTTTCTTATTATTGAACCTGTAAGAACGTGAGTTGAAGGCAAATATTTCATGCCGGTGCTTAGCAACTTGTGTCTGATACGTGTGGCTCCCAACAGACTTTTAGTTTGTTAGCCAACAATGAGTTGTTCTGCACCACCCTTTTACTAAGGCCATTGGTTCTACCCAACTGAATGTCATGCAGCCCGGCCTTTCACAGTATACCCTTCGGGGCGAGGTCTCTGTGGACGATGCCTCCTCGCCTGTGCGGCCCACTGCCGTGATGCTCGGCTCGTCTGGCTTGGGTCGCCGGCCGGACAAATGGTCACAGAGGCGAAAAAATCTCTTACATCGCTTCCTACTTTGGGGCAATTAATTTCTGAAAACAGCATGGTGGGTTGGAATTTAAGGCTTAACCGTTATCAGTTTCATGAAAATGGAACTGGGGCCTGGTGCTCCTTTTCTCTGAAAAATCTTGAGGCTTTAACTACTTGTCCAAACAAAGTTTGATTTTCATGCTCTTCCTTGTGTCACTGAAATGCTTTAAAGATTCAGTCACGAGTTTCAGAAAATGTGTCATGTAATACATTAACTAGTCGTTCTGCAATGTTTTTTTGAGGACGAATGGCAGGTGTTCGGCCTTTGCATTATAGATAGAAAATGTACAAGAGGGTTGCCGAAAGGCAGAGTTTAAAGTACAAAAGGTAGAACCTCAGTCTGGTTCAGGAGGTGGCCTACAAAAGGCTAAACGTAAATTATTTAAGTCCGAGGCAATCAAGGAGACAACTTCGTCAGTAGTCAAAGAGATGTGCTTGAAGACCCACCGGTTACGTTTATTCCAAATGTTCCACGCAAAATACATGGCTTGTTGGGCGTTCTGCTTGGGGCCGGAGTTGTGATGAGCCCACCACTTCTGAGCAATGGGGAAGTGCATGTTGTTGAAAATTTCAGTAGCATTTTGACTGGGTTGCAGGGTGCAGTACAGCTTGTAAACTTCAGAAGTGAAGGGGCAGTGGCAAAACAAGTGAACGTCACTTTCAGCAGTCTGATCGCAGAGAGAACATCTGTCGTCGATGTCAAAGCCTCTGGCTCGCAGCCGGTCGGTGGTGGGCAGCCTGTTCTGCGCCAACAGCCAAGTGAAGAATTTCACTTTTCCTTCAGACTTGATATACCAGATTTTTCCAGGGTAGGTCGGTTGATGGAGCCCAAGAACTGAAGTTCATATGCTGAGAAGGCAGAGTAGTGATTTGATGATGAGGCCTTCCAGCAGATTGCATCAGGTTCATCATTATTGAGGTTGACTTGCTGAATATGTTGCCAGAGGGAAAAGAAACAGTGAAGGTCAGTAGGTGTTGTCAGCCTTTGCAACCCTCTCATCCAGTTGCCATTGGCTAGTGCATCTGCAACCGACGCCATTCTACCTCCACGCGAGCTTGTAAAGGTTGGGGGCAATGTTCTTTAGAGCTGAACCATTAAGCCAGTAAGAGGACCAAAATTTGGTCGATCTTCCGTTGCCAAGAGTGATTGAAGTTGCAGCGTTAAAAAGGGCAAGGTCAGTAACAGAGCATGGCATTCGGGAGCTGATCCAAGGTCGCAATGGAGTGGTCCAAGAGTTCTAGAGCCAGGAGAGACCGGATGAAGAGCTACAAATTCTTGATGCCCAGGCCCGCAAATCTTTTCGGGGAACACACTTGTTTCCAATTCACTACACAATGGCTTCCAGCAGCTTCGTCCTCGCCGCGCCAAAGGAACCCTCTCCGGAGCTTGTCAATGCGTTTGATCAGTCACTTAGATGGGACAAACATTGTAAGGTAGTAGGTGGTGATGGAGGTGACGACTGCATTGATCAGAGTTATGCGCCCAGTCTTGGTGAGCAGTTTTCCCTTCCAACCGGCCAGCTTGGCAGCAACTTTATAGATGAGCAGTTGAACATCAATACGCCTGAGTCATCCCAGGAGAGCGGCAAGCCAAGGTACTTGCAGGAGAAAGAGCTGGTTTCGCCCTTAAAGGCAGAGAGGACCTCATCCGCGAGCTAGTCATCACATCCAAGGTTGATTCACTGAAAGAAAAGTAAATAGAAAGAAAGTCAAGAAGTCGTAAATTAAGAACAGTGTCTACGTTATATTTTTTTCAGAAAGTGTCTACATTATTTTGTACTAGTCTGACAAGTCTAAATTATTTTGCAATCTTTACTATGTACTACAGCAAACAATGGCTTTTGTTGTACTTCAGTTCTCAGTATGTATACTACAGACAACGGTGGCTTTTGGCGAAACTAATATGCGAGATATAGTGTCATCCTAGTTCAGCTATGAACTGGCTGTCTGGTTGGAGTTCATAGAAGAAGAACATGGTCTTTATGTGGCTGTCCTAGATGAAACTTGCTTTTTTTAGGACAACGCTAACGACCACACGTCCTATAACACACAAACTATGCCACATCACCGCATGCATTCATGTGAGAATTCTTTTGGATTTTCAGTTTTTAAAATGTTTTATTTCTTAAATGAAAAATCCGATTAAAGATCCGTTTTCACCATTAAATCCCTCGTGACGAGATCTTTGAAACTAGATCCCATATCAATATATTTCGACGAATTTTTTTGGATTAAAAGTTGTCATGTCTATTGCATATGAATTGTCATGATGTTTACACTGAAGTTGCCATGATATGTTTCAATTATTTTCTTCTACATTTAAGAGTAATTTTGACATATTATAAGATGGGGAATTAAGAAAACTAGACTTGCTATGAACCATAAACTAAAATTGCCATGATACATGCACTTAATCATACAAACATAATTTTTATGCTCAAAGTACTAGAATTGCCATCATAAGAAAACTACAATTGCCATGCTCTACAAACTAAAATTGCCACATGGCAACTTTAGTTTAAGCACTATGACAACTACAGTGTAAACATCATGGTAATTTCTGGTCAAATTTTTTTTCATTGAAACATATCAACATGGGGTCTAGTTTTGAAGATCTCTTCGAGACGGATTTAATGGTGAAAACGGATTTTTAATTCGATTTTTTAGTTAGGAGATGAAACATTTTTCAGCCGAAAACCAAAAAGATTTCTGCTGATGTCATCTATTCATACGTGGCAAAATGAGTTGTGATGGAGGCGTGTGAGCAATGTGCAAGATGCCACACGTGTGGGCCTTAGTTTTTTCGTTTTTTATGTCCTGTAAGACTTGCTTGTGTGAGATAACTTGACATTTTGTTCTGAGTGAATGTACTGAACCTAAGCTATGAGTGACACCTATGTTCTTCAATTATGTGCCATTTTCAGATATTTTCATCTTTTGAACATATGAACTGTCCACGATGGTCTAATGCTAGCTAAATGGTGTAAAAAATGAATGTGCCCACAAGTTTTTTAAAAAAAAACTCAAAAATGAATGTGCCCAGAAGTTTCTGAAAAAATTCTCAAAAATGAAAAATACCCTTATATCCAGGGAAAGTTTCAAAAATTGACAAACAATAAAACTAGAAGGAAAAATACACATTAAGGGACATTTTAAGTCAAAATTTGGCCAAAAAATGAAAGTTCCCAGAAAAAATTGAAACGGTTCTAAAAAAATGAACACTCCCATTATGCTTAATCTGGGAAAATTTGAAAATGTTTTGCCACATAGAAAAGAAACTAGAAGGAAAATACACATTCAGGGCCATTTCGTGTCGAAATTTGGCCAAAAAATTAAAGTTTCCAACAAAAATTGAAACAATACCATGTTATACTCCGGAGCCGTCACCCACCTCTCCCCGCCGGCTGCCGCTCCGGCTCCGGCGTCCACCCCTTCTCCGCGTGCATGGCTTCCGGTTCGCGTAGCCCCCCTCGCTTCCGTCAGCGTTTCAGCGGGAGCGGCCAGTCATGTCGGGTATGGGGCTTTCGGCGTCCCCAGGCTCGGTGAGTTCGTCTTCGGCGGCTGGCAGTCAGAGCCGCGCCGGCGCAGACGGAGGGTTGGCGCCGTCCTGGCCCATCTCGCAAGGCCATGTGGCTTCGGTGTCGTGAACTCCTGCTGTCGCCCCGGGTAGATCGGCGTCACTATCATCTTCGGAGCTGCGCCATATCCCGCCGGATCTCCATGGTCTCTGCTTCAGGTGCTTTGAGGAGGGCCACCGACGTCAAGACTGCACCAATGCCCCATCTTCGGAGCTGCGCCATATCCCGCCGGATCTCCATGGTCTCTGCTTCAGGTGCTTTGAGGAGGGCCACCGACGTCAAGACTGCACCAATGCCCCATTGTGCATACGTTGTGGTTGCGCGGGCCATGTTTCGTCCCAGTGCCAGGAACCACACAGCCCCATCTCTGCTGAAGAGCTCTGTCGCGTTGTGATAGCCAAGGTGGACAGGAAGGAGTCGGTACCGCGCCAGCCGCCGGCGATTAGGAGGAGGTTGACGGAGCCTAGGCAAAGCGCACCGGTGGTGTCGCTCTTGCCAGTCGCGTCAAACTCCTCCCCCATGATGTCGGGCGCTGCGCTGCTGTCGTTCCCTTCTGAGATCTGCGTGATGCAAAGGTCGAAGGGAATGGAGTACCTCGAACGCCGGCCGCAGCTCGCGGTGGTGATGTATGTTGGTGGGGCGAGGCCGCTAATCTCTTGTGAGGACGCGGCTGTGGCGATCTCGGCGCAATTTGGCATTCCAAGGTTCCAATTTTCCGTGCATCTCTACAATTACTAAGCTCCCATGAAATGGAGCCCTATGGTTGATTGTAGACTTTGGTCAAATGGTGGACCCTGCCGAAGAGAGAGGAATGTAGGATTGCCTTTTGTGTATCGCTCGAGGGTGTGTACTGGCCCATGCAGTGGCGGAGCTAGAAAAAGTCAATGAGGGAGGCCAAGTGTAGTTAAGCCTGGTTTGAGAGGGACGGTGCATCAAAATTCATCATGTTAGCAGCAATTCATCACCTCTTAACATGCATATTAGGCATAAATGAATGACGTTAGGGGGGGGGGGGCAGGGCCCCTGCTAGTCCCCCCTGTCTCCGCCATTGGGCCCATGCAACACACTGGTTTTCTACCCAATGATTACTATGTGACAACGTATTAGTAGAAGCCAAAGTAAAGTTGGTATTTTTGTAGATTGTCCACTTTTTTGTTTGGATCGGCCACGTCGTCCAACGGTGCTCGACGCATTTTATTCCGAGTCCACTTAAATAAAATGATTTCAAAAACATGCATTCGAATTAAACATAACTAAACATTAAATGGTCGGTCAACCGCCGGCCATAATCCACTTAAACATTAATAAATCATAAAAAACAAGTAAATAAATGTGCCTCCCAGCCACCTAGCACACTGCCCTAGGCGACACCATCGTTGTCGTCGTCGCCGGTGAGGTCAATGAAGGCTGACGGCGGACCAACCCACAGGAATGCGATCTCCCACGCCACCTGCACCGACTCCTCTAGCGTCTGCTCCGCCGGCGGCATTGCTGTGCAGCGCGCACTCCTTCTCTTGCTCCCGGCGCTTTTCCTCCACCACCCATGACCAGCAGGCATGACGCTCCTCCTCCTTGTGCTCGGCCTGCATCCGGCGCTTGCCGTCGGCGTGCTCCTCCGATAGGCAGAGCTGTCGCCAGTGCTCCAAGTAGGTCTCTTCTTGCTCCGGTGTGGCGCCCATCACTATGGGTGGCGTGCTCACCCACCCGCGGAGGATGCCGGTCCATGCATATTTCTTTGAATCCGGCTCCGTGGGCGGCGTGGACGTGGGTGTGAGCGCCAGTGTTTGCTCGGGCAGCGGTGGGGCATAGGCGCAGTCCCCTGTCGCGAATAGAGGGAGGGCCTCCTCCAAGCCGCCCCAACGCATATCCTCCTCGCGTTGGCTCTCCTCTAGGGCGCACTGGAGCACTGCCTCTAATGCGACCTGGTAGGCCTCCTCCTCCTCCCGCGCCACCTCCGGGGGCGACGTCACAAACCCAAGGTTAAGATGCACGTCATCACGGCGGGCCACCTCATGCTCCGTGTCGAACCAAGCCTCCCAGTTGAGGGAGTCTGGCGCATAGGCAACGTAGCGCCGCTACTATGGCATCAGAAGAGTGTGGCACTTGCACACCTCCTTCGTGTGCACCCGCGACGACCGCTGCACCGCCGACACCTGGATGCGGTGCGGGTCAAGGTTCCAGCTATGCGGGAGGTCAACACTGGCCACGACAGCAGCTGGCGGTAATGCCAGTGCCAACATGCTTGGTGCATCGGGACGTATAGTTGGTCCTGTGGCCGGCAACAACTATCCACACACGGATCCATTGCGTAGGTTGATCGGGCGACGACAAAGGTGGAGGCGGCGCACGGGGCCCATGGCTAGCGTTTGCACTGTCGGCGGCAAGGGGAGTGAGCGTGGCCAAATGTGGACGGGGAGGAGAAGTGGATGAGCCC
>NC_041385.1:160469937-160509904 GCF_002162155.2 Triticum dicoccoides | reverse complement strand
TGCTTGCATAAGGAAGGACGAGCACGTTGGGGGCTTCCAGCGCTGCCATGCGGGCTCGGGTTTGGTGGATGCAATGACTACGGTCATGTGGGGTAGTTGTGCGGCTGACACGCGCACCCAAGGCAGACACCGAGCGGACGCCCATCGTGTCCGTCTCGTATCAGTGTGGACATAAATTTGGGCCGCAAATGCGTCCAAACAGACAGCGAGCGGATGACTTTTGGGTTTGGTTCATCGCGTAGGGCCAATATTTTCATCTGTTTTGAACGCAAACGGACACACGCGTACAATTTAGGTCGGCACTTGGAGTTGCTCTAATTATATCAAACAACTGCTTGTTGCATGGGATTAATTGACGTCAAGAGCTCTTTGTTGCTTTATCATGTGTTGATGTCTACTTCAAATTGATGGCTTGGTTCAATTAGAGCAAATGGGTTTAGCCCAAAGTTTTAAAATGTTTTTTGCTGGATTCAGCTGGAGAGTTTGGTTTGTATAAATTTGGATTGCGTTGGTAAGTTTTATTAATTTGCAAGGTCTAGGTCTTAAACCTTTTCCTAGCCGGCTTGCCTGTTCGTTCATGAGCAGTGCTGGTTCAATTTCTTTATTTGTTCTGAAGTTTTGTCAAATGTTCAATGGTGGATCTAAACATTATTATTTTTTCGAATACTTTTGCTGAAAATTTTGTTTCTTACTTCTTCGTGTCATATCTTTTAAGATTCTAAACTCTCTAGGAATGTTGGCTCTTGGTCCATCAGCGCTTTGGGAAGCTGGCGGGCCCATCTATAAAAGAGTGGATCGCTCATGCATGATTTGCATGGGTCCACTCCCAAATGAACGTAACACTCATATATTGATTTTTGTGTTACATATGAGAATACCACAACCACCCACAAAAAAATTTAGTTCACCTCACAAATAGATATTGCCTCTATCTATCAAGAGCGAAGCCAACAAAAAGTGAAAATTATCAATGCAACTAAGAGTCATCTTAACTCATGTGAAACAAGCAACGAACACCAACCATAATATCATGTCGAACAAAAAGGAAGGCTTAACTCATGTCTAAACGACGGCGCTGCAAAGTGCGCGTCACCCTCTAGTAAGTTCCATTCGAAGGATTTCTTGATGGTGTTTGCGGCGCACCAGTTCAGGAACTTGGCTCTGGTTGTGCCGTCGATCGAGCATCTAGGAGTCAAGTTGTTCATTAAGCCATGGCTACGGCAAGCTCAGGCGACTTCCATGTTGATGCGGGTTCAGGTAGACATCATGATTGAAGGGGTACCGTCGCATGCGTTGTCTCAGGACACGACATCAGAAATTATGGGCAGTGCGTGCTTGATCGATAGCTTGGCACTGGAGAAGGCCAGCAGGGAGGATCTGTCACTCTTCAAGCTTCGGGCTTGGTGCGTAGACCGTGATGAGGTCCGGGTGTTCCGCAGGCTCTGGGTGCCAGAGCCGGAGGAGGCGCTGACGAATCTGGCGGCGCGTCCTCCTTCGTTCCGCCAACTTCTCAAGTATCCTACATTTGTGCACATTGGGCGGGTGCGGGATTTCTCATCGCCGGAGTTATGGAGAAGGGAGCCAAGCTCCGACGATGGGAGTGGCCAAAGCGGGCTGCTAGATAGCTCGAATGGCTCCTTCCAGGGTGGCGATGGTTGTGCAGCCATGGTCTTGGGGCATCTATGACTACAGGGGGGCTGGTCGCAGGCAGCATCACCCAGCAAACGACGGTGCTGGCGGGGGCTATGGTAGATCCTACCGGGCGGTTCTGGAAGGCGGGGTGGGGCCTTCGGATTGGAGGCTTTCACACATGGGCATGGGCCCGCATTCCGGCATGGTGGACCATGGGAGTGTTCAGGCGGTTGGAGTTGTGGAGATCGTGAGGATTTCAGATGTGCCAGCGATACAACAGGACAAGCTGCCCACCAGGACGGAGATAGCTGGCATGCGGTTCACATCGGATCTGCTGGCAAAGGAAGGAGGGGTGGTCAGTGTGTGTGACAAATCGACTTTGGTAGAAGATCAGGTTATGGAGATTACCATGCCAGGCTCAGGTACGATAGCAGGGCAGGCGACTGTCACCAATCATGAGAAAGATATGCAGCATGGGACAAGATGGGTCCACATGTGGACGGTGAGTCAACTGAGACGGATCTGGAGATGACCACTCAGAGGGCCCACGCGGAGGAGTTGGGATCGGAACTGCCTAACCTCATGGATCCGGTGCGGACGAGCAACCCTTTGGCAATCTGCCATCCAGAAAGAGATCGGTGTACGGAGACGCAGAGGATTGTCTCGCAGCCAGAGTAGTCGAAAGAAGAGGTGGAGGGTCAATGATACGTCTCCAACGTATCTATAATTTATGAAGCATTCATGTTATTATATTATCTGTTTTGGATGATTATGGGCTTTATTATCCCTTTGGGAAGACTTGGGTGAAGTCTTTATGATCTTGCTGTAAAAAAACAGAAACTTTAGCGCTCACGAGATTATCTGCCATTTTTACTGGAGAGTGCTTTTAGGTTGATTATTTTTGCAGATGATTAATAGACAAATTCCTCAGGTCCACCAATTTATTTCAGAATTTTTGGAGTTACAGAAGTATTCAAATGATACATATTACTACAAATTGTTCTGTTTTCTATGTGTTGTTTGCTTATTTTGATGAATCTATGAGTAGTATCGGAGGGTATGAACCATAGATAAGTGGGAATACAGTAGATATTACACCAATATGAATTTAGAATGAGTTCACAATAGTACCTTAAAGTGGTGGTTTGTTTTCTTATACTAACGGAGCTTACGAGTTTTGTGTTGAGTTTTGTGTTGTGAAGTTTTCAAGTTTTGGGTGAAGTTTCGATGGACTACGGAATAAGGAGTGGCAAGAGTCTAAGCTTGGGGATGCCCAAGGCACCCCAAGGTAATATTCAAGGACAACCAAGAGCCTAAGCTTGGGGATGCCCCGGATGGCATCCCCTCTTTCGTCTTCGTTCATCGGTAACTTTACTTGGAGCTATATTTTTATTCACCACATGATATGTGTTTTACTTGGAGCGTCAATTTTATTTTGTTAGTATTGGCTTGCTGTTATTTATAATAATGTTTTCCATCTATATTTTCAATAAAAGTGTCAAGGATAGCCTTTACCATGCTTATTTTGCAAGTATACATGTTGCTGTTTCAAAACAAAAAAATTACCGTTGTTGCAAAAATTCTCTAGAAAATTCAGAGAATTATATAATGTTGAAACTTTTTGCATATTGAGCTCTGATAAATCTCCTACAGTGTAGTAGTTTTCTCATAATTTTTGGAGTTAGTAAAGTATGATGAATCTTGCATTCTTTACAGACTGTATTGTTTTGGCAGATTGCTGTTATGTTTGCATTGTTTGAATATGTTTGCTTGTTTAATGATTCTATTTGAGGATAGGAGTATTAAATATGTAGAGACATTTAGTATGCAATGTTGAATAATAATCTTAGTGATTTGTTACAGTAGAAAATGATAAGGCTTTTGCATTGGTTTATACTAACTTATCTCACGAGTTCCTGTTGAGTTTGGTGTGGATGAAGCTTTTTGAGATGTAGGGAAGCCATGATATAAAAGGAATTAAGGAGACACAAAAGCTCAAGATTGGGGGATGCCTAAGGTACCCCAAGATAATATTTCAAGAAGTCTCAAGCATCTAAGCTTGGGGATGCCCCGGTAGGCATCCCACCTTTCTTCTTCGACAATTATCCGTTAGTATCGGTTGAACCTAAGTTTTTGCTTCTTCACATGAGTTGTGCTATCTTTGCAATGTCATTTTATTTTGCTTGGCTTGCTGTTTGAATAAATTACCAAGATCTGAAATACTTAAATGAGAGAGAGTCTTCACATAGTTACATAATTATTCAACTACTCATTGATCTTCACTTATATCGTTTTGGAGTAGTTTGTCATTTACTCGTGTGCTTCACTTATATCCTATGAGTAAATGGTTGAATGATTTGAATATCATAACTCTGAAATTATATATGTTTCATATGTTTTTCCCATGGGGAGTAATGACTTCACATATAAGAAGTAGAGGTGATAAATTTATTTAAAGTTAGCAAACATTGTATTGGTCACTTGAACAATTCATGAAAGAATATTGAAGGAAGGGAAATTTCACATATAAATATACTATCTTAGACATCTTCTATGATTGTGAGCCCCATTAATTATTTTCAAACCTTAGCAAATTAGTTGAAGTTGGACAAGAAAGACAACATAATGAGTTATGCTTGGGTGTATTTGTATATAAGTTATATTGTTATAGATCCTCCAACATGTGGTGCTTGCTGTTTAGAATCCTTTGCTAGCCAAATATCTGTACTAAGCGGGAATACTGTTTGTGCATCCAAATCCCTTGAACCAAGTTTCTTCCATGAGTGTCCACCATACCTACCTATATGCGGTATTTACCTGTCTTTCCAAGTAAATTTGCATGTGCCAAACTCTAAACCTTCAAATAATAATCTATTTTGTATGCCTGAATCGCTCATATAGTGACTAGGGGTTGTCAGTTTCTTTCATGCTAGGTAGGTTATTCTCACGATGAGTGGACTCCACTCATCATTCACGAGAAAAATGGCTGGTAACTGGGATGCCCAGTCCCATGATCAAAAGATCAAAATCAAATAAAAAATAATTGCAAACAAAACTCCCCCAGGATTGATGTTAGTTGGAGGCACCCATTGTTTCGGGCAAGCCATGGATTGATGATTATTGGTGGAGGGGGAGTAAAAACTTTACCATTCTGTTTGGAACCGCCTTTAATGTATGTGTTGGGGAACGTTGCATAAAATAAAAAAATTCCTACGTTCACCAAGATCAATCTATGAGTTCATCTAGCAACGAGAGAGAGGAGTGCATCTACATACCCTTGTAGATCGCGAGCGGAAGCGTTCAAGAGAACGGGGTTGAAGGAGTCGTACTCATCGTGATCCAAATCACCGGAGATCCTAGCGCCGAACGGACGGCACCTCCGCGTTCAACACACGTACGGTCAGCGTGACGTCTCCTCCTTCTTGATCCAGCAAGGGGGAAGGAGAGGTTGATGAAGATCCAGCAGCACGACGGTGTGGTGGTGGATGCAGCAGGGTTCCGGCAGGGCTTCGCCAAGCGACTACGGGAGGGAGAGGTGTAGCAAGGGGGGGGGAAGGGAGGCGCCAGGTGTCAGGGTGCGGCTGCCCTCCCACCCCCCCTCTTTATATAGGGACCCCAGGGGGGCGCCGGCCCTAGGAGATGGGATCTCCTAGGGGGAGCGGCGGCCAAGGGGGGAAACTTGCCCCCCAAGGCAAGTGGAGGCGCCCCCTCCCCTAGGGTTCCCAACCCTAGGCGCAGATGGGGCCCAGGGGGGCGCACCAGCCCACCATGGGCTGGTTCCCCTCCCACTTCAGCCCATGGGGCCCTCCGGGATGGGTGGCCCCACCCGGTGGACCCCGGGGACCCTTCCGGTGGTCCCGGTACAATACCGGTGAACCCCGAAACTTTCCCGATGGTCGAAACTCGACTTCCCATATATAATTCTTTACCTCCGGACCATTCCGGAACTCCTCGTGACGTCCAGGATCTCATCCGGGACTCCGAACAACTTTCGGTTTGCTGCATACTAATATCTTTACAACTCTAGCGTCACCGAACCTTAAGTGTGTAGAACCTACGGGTTCGGGAGATAGGCAGACATGACCGAGAATGCTCTCCGGTCAATAACCAACAGCGGGATCTGGATACCCATGTTGGCTCCCACATGCTCCTCGATGATCTCATCGGATGAACCACGATGTCGAGGATTCAAGCAACCCCGTATACAATTCCCTTTGTCAATCGGTACGTTACTTGCCCGAGATTCGATCGTCGGTATCCCAATACCTCGTTCAATCTCATTACCGGAAGGTCACTTTACTCGTACCGTAATGCATGATCCTGTGACCAGACACTTGGTCACTTTGAGCTCATTATGATGATGCATTACCGAGTGGGCCCAGAGATACCTCTCCGTCATATGGAGTGACAAATCCCAGTCTCGATCCGTGTCAACCCAATAGACACTTTCAGAGATACCTGTAGTGCACCTTTATAGTCACCCAATTACGTTGTGATGTTTGGTACACCCAAAGCACTCCTACAGTATCCGGGAGTTACACGATCTCATGGTCTAAGGAAAAGATACTTAACATTGGAAAAGCTCTAGCAAACGAACTACACGATCTTTGTGCTATCCTTAGGATTGGGTCTTGTCCATCACATCATTCTCCTAATGATGTGATCCCGTTATCAATGACATCCAATGTCCATAGTCAGGAAACCATGACTATCTGTTGATCAACGAGCTAGTCAACTAGAGGCTCACTAGGGACATATAGTGGTCTATGTATTCACACGTGTATTATGATTTCCAGATAATACAATTACAGCATGAACAAAAGACAATTATCATGAACAAGGAAATATAATAATAATCCTTTTATTATTGCCTCTAGGGCATATTTCCAACAGTCTCCCACTTGTACTAGAGTCAATAATCTAGTTACATTGTGATGAATCGAACACCCATAGAGTTCTGGTGGTGATCATGTTTTGCTCGCGGAAGAGGTTTAGTCAACGGATCTGCGACATTCAGATCCGTATGTACTTTGCAAATATCTATGTCTCAATCTTGAACATTTTCACGGATGGAGTTGAAATGACGCTTGATGTGCCTGATCTTCTTGTGAAACCTGGGCTCCTTGGCAAGGGCAATAGCGCCAGTGTTGTCACAGAAGAGAGTGATTGGCCCTGACGCATTGGGTATGACTCCTAGGTCGGTGATGAACTCCTTCATCCATATTGCTTCATGTGCTGCCTCCGAGGCTGCCATGGACTCCGCTTCACATGTAGATCCCGCCACGACGCTCTGCTTGCAACCGCACCAGCTTACTGCACCACGATTCAACATATACACGTATCCGGTTTGTGACTTAGAGTCATCCAGATCTGTGTCAAAGCTAGCGTCGACGTAACCCTTTACGATGAGCTCTTCGTCACCTCCATAAACGAGAAACATGTCCTTTGTCCTTTTCAGGTACTTCAGGATATTCTTGACCGCTGTCCAGTGTTCCTTGCCGGGATTACTTTGGTACCTTCCTACCAAACTTACGGCAAGGTTTACATCAGGTCTGGTACACAGCATGGCATACATAATAGATCCTATGGCTGAGGCATAGGGGATGACACTCATCTCTTCTTTATCTTCTGCCGTGGTCGGGCATTGAGCCGAGCTCAATCTCACACCTTGCAATACAGGCAAGAACCCTTTCTTGGACTAATCCATTTTGAACTTCTTCAATATCTTATCAAGGTATGTGCTTTGTGAAAGACCTATGAGGCGTCTCGATCTATCCCTATAGATCTTGATGCCTAATATGTAAGCAGCTTCTCCAAGGTCCTTCATTGAAAAACACTTATTCAAGTAGGCCTTAATGCTGTCCAAAAGTTCTATATCATTTCCCATCAAAAGTACGTCATCTACATATAATATGAGAAATGCTACAGAGCTCCCACTCACTTTCTTGTAAACGCAGGCTTCTCCATAAGTCTGCATAAACCCAAACGCTTTGATCATCTCATTAAAGCGAATGTTCCAACTCCGAGATGCTTGCACCAGACCATAAATGGATCGTTGGAGCTTGCATACCTTGTTAGCATTCTTAGGATCGACAAAACCTTCCGGCTGCATCATATACAGTTCTTCCTTAAGATAGCCGTTAAGGAATGCCGTTTTGACGTCCATCTGCCATATCTCATAATCATAGTATGCGGCAATTGCTAACATGATTCGAACGGACTTCAGCTTCGCTACGGGAGAGAAAGTCTCATCGTAGTCAACCCCTTGAACTTGACGATAACCCTTAGCGACAAGTCGAGCTTTATAGATGGTAATATTACCATCTGCGTCCGTCTTCTTCTTAAAGATCCATTTGTTTTCTATTGCTCGCCGATCATCGGGCAAGTATGTCAAAGTTCATACTTTGTTTTCATGCGTGGATTCTATCTCGGATTGCATGGCTTCAAGCCATTTGTTGGAATCTGGGCCCGCCATCGCTTCTTCATAGTTTGAAGGTTCACCGTTGTCTAACAACATGATTTCCAGGACAGGGTTGCCATACCACTCTGGTGTGGAACGTGTCCTTGTGGACCTACGAAGTTCAGTAGCAACTTGATCTAAAGTACCTTGATTATCATGAATTTCCTCTCCAGTCGGTGTAGGCACCACAGGAACATTTTCCTGAGCTGCACCACTTTCTGGTTCAAGAGGTAGTACTTCATCGAGTTCTACTTTCCTCTCACTTACTCCTTTCGAGAGAAACTCTTTCTCCAGAAAGGATCCGTTTTTGGCAACAAAGATCTTGCCTTCGGATCTAAGGTAGAAGGTATACCCAATGGTTTCCTTAGGGTATCCTATGAAGACGCATTTTTCTGACTTGGGTTCGAGCTTTTCAGGTTGAAGTTTCTTGATATAAGCATCACATCCCCAAACTTTTAGAAACGACAGCTTAGGTTTCTTCCGAAACCATAATTCATACGATGTCGTCTCAACGGATTTAGACGGAGCCCTATTTAAAGTGAATGTAGCTGTCTTTAGAGCGTATCCCCAAAATGATAGCGGTAAATCGGTAAGAGACATCATAGATCGCACCATATCCAATAGAGTGCGATTACGACGTTCGGACACACCGTTACGCTGAGGTGTTCCAGGCGGCGTGAGTTGTGAAACGATTCCACATTTTCTTAAGTGCGTACCAAATTTGTGACTTAAATATTCTCCTCCACGATCTGATCGTAAGAATTTTATCTTTCGGTCACGTTGATTCTCTACTTCATTCCGAAATTCCTTGAACTTTTCAAAGGTCTCAGACTTGTGTTTCATCAAGTAGACATACCCATATCTACTTAAGTCATCAGTGAGAGTGAGAACATAACGATATCCTCCGCGAGCCTCAACGCTTATTGGACGACACACATCAGTATGTATGATTTCCAATAAGTTGGTTGCTCGCTCCATTGTTCTGGAGAACGGAGTCTTGGTCATTTTGCCCATGAGGCATGGTCCGCATGTGTCAAATGATTCATAATCGAGAGACTCTAAAAGTCCATCAGCATGGAGCTTCTTCATGCGCTTGACACCAATGTGACCAAGGCGGCAGTGCCACAAGTATGTGGGACTATCGTTATCAACTTTACATCTTTTGGTATTCACACTATGAATATGTGTAACATTACGTTCAAGATTCATTAAGAATAAACCATTGACCATCGGGGCATGACCATAAAACATATCTCTCATATAAATAGACCAACCATTATTCTTGGATTTAAATGAGTAGCCATCTCGTATTAAAAAAGATCCAGATACAATGTTCATGCTCAAACTTGGCACTAAATAACAATTATTGAGGTTTAAAACTAATCACGTGGATAAATGTAGAGGTAGCGTGCCGATGACGATCACATCGACCTTGGAACCATTCCCGACGCACATCGTCACCTCGTCCTTCGCCAGTCTCCGCTTATTCCACAGCTCCTGCTGTGAGTTACAAATATGAGCAACGGCACCGGTATCAAATTCCCAAGAGTTACTATGAGTGCTGGTAAGGTACACATCAATTACATGTATATCACATATACCTTTAGTGTTGCCGACCTTCTTGTCCGCTAAGTATTTGGGGCAGTTCCGCTTTCAGTGACCCTTCCCTTTGCAATAAAAGCACTTAGTCTCAGGCTTGGCTCCATTCTTTGACTTCTTCCCGGCAACTGGCTTACCGGGCGCGACAACATCTTTGATGTCCTTCTTGAAGTTCTTCTTACCCTTGCCCTTCTTGAACTTGGTGGTTTTATTGACCATCAACACTTGATGTTCTTTCTTGATTTCTACCTCTGCTGACTTTAGCATTGAAAATACTTTAGGAATAGTTTTCACCATCCCCTGCATATTGTAGTTCATCACAAAGCTCTTGTAGCTCGGTGGGAGCGACTGAAGGATTCTGTCAATGACCGCCTCGTCCGGGAGGTTAATGTCCAGCTGGGACAGGAGGTTGTGCAACCCAGACATTTTGAGTATGTGCTCACTGACGGAACTATTTTCCTCCATCTTACAACTATAGAACTTGTTGGAGACTTCATATCTCTCGACCCGGGCATGAGCTTGGAAAACCATTTTCAGCTCCTCGAACATCTCATATGCTCCGTGTTGATCAAAACGCTTTTGGAGCCCTGGTTCTAAGCTGTAAAGCATGCCGCACTGAACGAGGGAGTAATCATCAGCACCTGACTACCAAGCGTTCATAACGTCTTGGTTCTCTGGGATGGGTGCTTCACCTAGCGGACCTTCTAGGACATATGCTTTCTTGGCAGCTATGAGGATGATCCTCAGGTTCCAGACCCAGTCCGTATAGTTGCTGCCATCATCTTTCAGCTTGGTTTTCTCTAGGAACGCGTTGAAGTTCATGTTGACATGAGCGTTGGCCATTTGATCTACAAGACATAATTTGCAAAGATTTTAGACTAAGCTCGTGATAATTAAGTTCATCTAATCAAATTATTCAATGAACTCCCACTCAGATTTGACATCCCTCTAGTCATCTAAGTGTTACATGATCCGAGTCGACTAGGCTGTGTCTGATCATCACGTGAGACGGACTAGTCATCATCGGTGAACATCTCCATGTTGATCGTATCTTCCATATGACTCATGTTCGACCTTTTGGTCTCTGTGTTCCGAGGCCATGTCTATACATGCTAGGCTCGTCAAGTTAACCTAAGTGTTTTTGCATGTGTAAAACTGTCTTACACCCGTTGTATGTGAACGTAGGAATCTATCACACCCGATCATCACGTGGTGCTTCGAAACGACGAACTTTAGCAACGCGCATAGTTAGGGGGAACACTTTCTTGAAATTATTATGAGGGATCATCTTATTTACTACTGTCGTTCTAAGTAAACAAGATGCATAAACATAATAAACATCACATGCAATTAAATAGTAGTGACATGATATGGCCAATATCATATAGCTCCTTTGATCTCCATCTTTGGGGCTCCATGATCATCTTCGTCACCGGCATGACACCATGATCTCCATCATCATGATCTCCATCATCGTGTCTCCATGAAGTTGCTCGCCAACTATTACTTCTACTACTATGGCTAACGGTTTAGCAATAAAGTAAAGTAATTACATGGTGTTAAATCATTGACACGCAGGTCATACAATAATTAAGACAACTCCTATGGCTCCTGCCGGTTGTCATACTCATCGACATGCAAGTCGTGATTCCTATTACAAGAACATGATCTCATACATCACAATATATCATTCATCATTCATCACAACTTTTGGCCATATCACATCACAAAGCAATTGCTGCAAAAACAAGTTAGACGTCCTCTAATTGTTGTTGCATCTTTTACGTGGCTGCAATAGGGTTCTAGCAAGAACGTTTTCTTACCTACGAATAACCACAACGTGATTTGTCAACTTCTATTTACCCTTCGTAAGGACCCTTTTCATCGAATCCGCTCCAACTAAAGTGGGAGAGACAGACACCCGCTAGCCACCTTATGCAACTAGTGCATGTCAGTCGGTGGAACCTGTCTCACGTAAGCGTACATGTAAGGTCGGTCCGGACCGCTTCATCCCACAATACCGCTGAAGCAAAATAAGGCTAGTAGTGGCAAGAAAGTTGACAACATCTACGCCCACAACAGATTTGTGTTCTATTTGTGCATAGAGAACTACGGATAGACATAGCTCATGATGCCACTGTTGGGGAACGTTGCATAAAATAAAAAAATTCCTACGTTCACCAAGATCAATCTATGAGTTCATCTAGCAACGAGAGAGAGGAGTGCATCTACATACCCTTGTAGATCGCGAGCGGAAGCGTTCAAGAGAACGGGGTTGAAGGAGTCGTACTCGTCGTGATCCAAATCACCGGAGATCCTAGCGCCGAACGGACGGTACCTCCGCGTTCAACACACATACGGTCAGTGTGACGTCTCCTCCTTCTTGATCCAGCAAGGGGGAAGGAGAGGTTGATGAAGATCCAGCAGCATGACGGCGTGGTGGTGGATGCAGCGGGGTTCCGGTAGGGCTTCGCCAAGCGACTGCGGGAGGGAGAGGTGTAGCAAGGGGGGAAGGGAGGCGCCAGGTGTCAGGGTGCGGCTGCCCTCCCACCCCCCCCCCCACTTTATATAGGGACCCCAGGGGGGCGCCGGCCCTAGGAGATGGGATCTCCTAGGGGGCGGCGGCCAAGGGGGGAAACTTGCCCCCCAAGGCAAGTGGAGGCGCCCCCTCCCCTAGGGTCCCCAACCCAAGGCGCAGAGGGGGGCCCAGGGGGGCACACCAGCCCACCAGGGGCTGGTTCCCCTCCCACTTCAGCCCATGGGGCCCTCCGGGATGGGTGGCCCCACCCGGTGGACCCCCGGGACCCTTCCGGTGGTCCCGGTACAATACCGGTGAACCCCGAAACTTTCCCGATGGCCGAAACCCGACTTCCCATATATAATTCTTTACCTCCGGACCATTCCGGAACTCCTCGTGACGTCCGGGATCTCATCCGGTACTCCGAACAACTTTCGGTTTGCTGCATACTAATATCTTTACAACCCTAGCGTCACCGAACCTTAAGTGTGTAGACCCTACGGGTTCGGGAGACAGGCAGACATGACTGAGAATGCTCTCCGGTCAATAACCAACAACGGGATCTGGATACCCATGTTGGCTCCCACATGCTCCTTGATGATCTCATCGGATGAACCATGATGTCAAGAATTCAAGCAACCCCGTATACAATTCCATTTGTCAATCGGTACGTTACTTGCCCGAGAGTCAATTGTCGGTATCCCAATACCTCGTTCAATCTTGTTACCGGCAAGTCACTTTACTCGTACCGTAATGCATGATCCCGTGACCAGACACTTGGTCACTTTGAGCTCATTATGATGATGCATTACCGAGTGGGCCCAGAGATACCTCTCTGTCATACGAAGTGAGAAATCCCAGTCTCGATCCGTGTCAACCCAACAGACACTTTCGGAGATACCCGTAGTGCACCTTTATAGTCACCCAGTTCGGTTGTGACGTTTGGTACACCCAAAGCACTCCTACGGTATCCGGGAGTTACACGATCTCATGGTCTAAGGAAAAGATACTTGACATTGGAAAAGCTCTAGCAAATGAACTACATGATCTTTGTGCTATGCTTAGGATTGGGTCTTGTCCATCACATCATTCTCCTAATGATGTGATCCCATTATCAATGACATCCAATGACCATAGTCAGGAAACCATGACTATCTGTTGATCAACGAGCTAGTCAACTAGAGGCTCACTAGGGACATATAGTGGTCTATGTATTCACATGTGTATTACGATTTCCGGATAATACAATTACAGCATGAACAAAAGACAATTATCATGAACAAGGAAATATAATAATAATCCTTTTATTATCTCCTCTAGGGCATATTTCCAACAGTATGTAGTATGGAAGATATTGGGAACTCTTGGTTGTTATGTTGACAATGAAAGCATACCTCTCAAAATAATTTTCATCTCTATTTGAAAATCGAGATCTGGCACCTCTGCAAATCCCTGCTTCCCTCTACGAAGGGCCTATCTTTTACTTTTATGCAAGAGTCAGTAGTATTCCTTCTCATTCCTACCTACTCTTTAGTTGGCAAGCATCGTGTGTTGGGGAAAGATCTAAGCATATATGGCCATGCAAATATATTTGATCATGAATTATTATTGTTGACAATTATATATATGATAAGTGAGTTTGGAGGCGAAACACCAAGCCCCTATCTTTCTCTATGTTCGATGGATGCTATTTGTTCTAAGAATATGCTTTGAGTGGTAGCAATCATGGAAGACTATATGATAGTTGAGTATGTGGAGTTTGCTAAATCAAAGTTCTGACATAGACCCTTCTTGAAAATAAGATCAATTGTAATTGTTTGATGACTGAGAATGAAGTTTGCTAGTTTTCAAGAAAGATCATGGTCTATGCTTTAACATGTGACTAGCTTGTTATTTGATCTTGAGAAGTTTTATGAGATGAACTACTGTTATGACATTTAATCATGCTAGAAAAGGTGATTGATATTATCATTGATCAAACTTGTGTGCACCTGCTAGCATTCACACTTCATAAATTCTTTCTTTTATCATTTACCTACTCGAGGATGAGCAGGAATTAAGCTTGGGGATGCTGAGATGTCTCCGACGTATCTATAATTTATGAAGCATTCATGCTATTATATTATCTGTTTTGGATGATTATGGGCTTTATTATATACTTTTATATTATTTTTGGGACTAACCTATTAACCGGAGGCCTAGCCCATATTGTTGTTTTCTTGCCTATTTCAGTGTTTCAAAGAAAAGGAATATCAAACGAAGTCCAAATGGAATGAAACCTTCGGGAAAGTTATTTTTGGAACGGAAGCAATCCAGGGGACTTGGAGTGCACATAAGGGAAGCTTCGAGGTGGCCACGAGGCAGGGAGGCGCGCCAACCTCCCCTGGGTGCGCCCCCACCCTCATGGACCCCTCGTGGCTCCCCTGACCGACTTCTTTCGCCTATATATCTCCATATACCCTAAAAACATTGAGGAGCACAATAGATCTGGAGTTCCGCCGCCGCAAGCCTCTGTAGCCACCAAAAACCAATCGGGGCCCTGTTCCGGCACCCTGCCGGAGGGGGCATCCCTCACGGATGGCCATCTTCATCATCCTGGCGCTCTCCATGACGAGGAGGGAGTAGTTCACCCTCGGGGTTGAGGGTATGTACCAGTAGCTATGTGGTTGATCTCCCTCTCTCGTGTTCTTGAGGTGATACGATCTTGATGTATCGTGAGCTTTGCTATTATAGTTGGATCTTATTTCTCCCCCTCTACTCTCTTGTAATGGATTGAGTTTTCCCTTTGAAGTTATCTTATCGGATTGAGTCTTTAAGGATTTGAGAACACTTGATGTATGTCTTGCCGTGCTTATCTGTGGTGACAATGGGATATTCACGTGATCTACTTGATGTATGTTTTGGTGATCAACTTGCGGGTTCCGTGACCTTGGGAATCTATGCATAAGGGTTGGCACACGTTTTCGTCTTGACTCTCCGGTAGAAACTTTGGGGCACTCTTTGAAGTCCTTTGTGTTGGTTGAATAGATGAATTTGAGATTGTGTGATGCATATCGTATAATCATGCCCACAGATACTTGAGGTGACAATGGAGTATCTAGGTGACATTAGGGTTTTGGTTGATTTGTGTCTTAAGGTGTTATTCTAGTAGAACTCTATGATAGATTGAACGGAAAGAATAGCTTCATGTTATTTTACTACGGACTCTTGTATGGATAGAACAGAAAGGATAACTTTGAGGTGGTTTCGTACCCTACCATAATCTCTTCGTTTGTTCTCCGATATTAGCTTTGGAGTGACTCTTTGTTGCATGTTGAGGGATAGTTATGTGATCCAATTATGTTATTATTGTTGAGAGAACTTGCACTAGTGAAAGTATGAACCTTAGGCCTTGTTTCCTAGCATTGCAATACCGTTTGTGCTCACCTTTATCATTAGTTACCTTGCTGTTTTTATATTTTCAGATTACAAATACCTATGTCTACCATCAATATTGCACTTGTATCACCATCTCTTCACCGAACTATTGCACCTATACAATTTACCATTGTATTGGGTGTGTTGGGGACACAAGAGACTCTTTGTTATTTGGTTGCAGGGTTGTTTGAGAGAGACCATCTTCATCCTACGCCTCCCACGGATTGATAAACCTTAGGTCATCCACTTGAGAGAAATTTGCTACTATCCTACAAACCTCTGCAATTGGAGGCCCAACAACGTCTACAAGAAGAAGGTTGTGTAGTAGACATCAGCCAACACATGGCTGATGGCTGGGCCCCAGTATCAAACATCTTGCAGATCACCACGGTGGGGCAGACCAGTGCTTTGACTGAAGACGCACGCACCTTGGATATTGTTCCCATGCACTTGGTTATGGGGCCTGCAGGCACTATGGGAGATGTGACTATTTCTATCCCATGCAACGAGACGGATTTGCATGGCAGGGGGGACGTACTAATGAACACCGGGCAGGATCTATGCACTACAGAGGCCAACTTATCCACCAAAGAACAAGTGGCTTTGAGCAACATCAAGAACTTTTGTGCGGGTCTTCTGAAGAAATTGGAGCCCCCTCTGCTCAAGGAATTTGAAGGACTACGGGGTGTCCGTCCAGGACAAGACCATTTCATGCCTAGACGTACCACCAGGTCGTTGGGAATGGGTGGACCTCGCAAAACCAAGGCATCGGCTGCTAAGACCCTACTTCTTAAGACGCTGGGTTTTGACAGCGAGGATCTGGTAGTCTCGGAGGACACGCTAGGTCGGTTTAGGGAGGTGTTTGACTCGCCACTTCAGGAGCAGCAACTTAGGGTAATCCCAGCTATCTTCGGCAAAGCTATTCCCTTTAACATGGGGGCGAGTTGGAGAGCCCTGAGCTGGTTGTGGCATAGGTTAGGAGATGTGTACTGACATGGGAGGCCAATCTTTCCTATGTCATACAGCATGATGGAGATGGTGTGCTGGAATGTGAGTGGGCTAATAGCCCTGCCAAGAAGAAAGCCCTTAGAGAATTTGTAGATTTGATCCACACTACTATCATTTGTACCTTAGAGACCAAGTTGGAGGTGGTTAATCAATATGTAATAATGTCATGCTTGGGGCCAGCTTAGAGGTGGTTGTAAGATACATACGGATCTGAATGTAGCAGACTCATTGATTAAGCCTCTTCCGCGAGCAAAACATGATCAACACCAGGACTCCATGGGTGTTAGATTCATTACAATGTAATCTAGATTATTGACTCTAGTACAAGTGGGAGACTGGAGGAAATATGCCCTAGAGGCAATAACAAAGTTTTTATTTTATATTTCCTTATTCATGATAATGTTTTATTATTCATGCTAGAATTGTATTGATCGGGAACCTTAATACATGTGTGAATACATAAACAAACAACATGTCCCTAGTGAGCCTCTACTAGACTAGCTCGTTGATCAAAGATGGTTAAGGTTTCCTAACCATGGACATGAGTTGTCATTTGATAACGGGATCACACCATTAGGGTCGTGTAGGGTCGGTTGCCCCGGGTAAATTTTCGAGACCTAGGGTACCCCATTGCCTTTTCCAATGGCCGCCATGGGTAGGAGGGCACCTCTCGTAGTCTCGTGTAGACCTGTACGTTCAATCGGTGGAAGTTACGAGTAGAAGGACCAGAAGATAACGATTCACTTGTAAGTTGTAATAATTTATGGGCCAATGATCAAGGCCCAATTACACGTGACTACGTGAACCCATTATTTTCTGTAGAGTTTTGGTGTTCCCAATTCTGTCGATATATAGGAAACCAAAAAAATTGGCAAACATGTATTGCACGATCAGCCAACAGAGAGAGCAAACAACAAGTTTGTTCATTCTCCCCTAATCTTCTGCTCTCATGCTTCTATATTTCTTTAATTTCTTTAATTTGTTGTTATACGAACCTAAGAAGATGAATCAGGCCTTATATGATTTTTTGCCGCGTTATATATATTTTGCCTTGAGAATGGAACTACTTTGGAATATTAATGATATTGATCGTCTTGCCTACAACCTGGCCAATTATTATTTTTGTTGCGTATCTTCTTTTGTCACATCGTGTCTTCAAAACAATAATAATTCTATGAAAGTCCGCCGCTGGTAATTTCAAATCCTGGATCCGCCACTGATTAGGAGAATGATGTGATGGAAAAGACCCATCTGTTAGCTTAGCATAATGATCGTTCAGTTTTATTGCTATTGCTTTCTTCATGTCAAATACATATTCCTTCGACTATGAGATTATGCAACTCCAGGATACCGGAGGAATGCCTTGTGTGCTATCAAACATCACAACATAACTGGGTGATTATAAATATGCTCTATAGGTATCTCTGAAGGTGTTTGTTGAGTTGGCATAGACCGAGATGAGGATTTGTCACTCCGAGTATTAGAGAGGTATCTCTGGGCCCTCTCGGTAATACACATCATAAGCTTGCGAGCAAACGACTAAGGAGTTAGTCACGAGGTGATGTATTATGGAACGAGTAAAGAGACTTGCTGGTAACGAGATTGGACTAGGTATGAAGATGCCGACGATCGAATCTCGGGCAAGTAACATACGATGGACAAAGGGAATTATGTATGTTGTCATAACAATTTGACCGATAAAGATCTTCGTAGAATATGTAGGAGCCAATATGGGCATCCAGCTTCCGGTATTGGTTAGTGACCGGAGAGGTGTCTCGGTCATGTCTACATAGTTATCGAACCGGTAGGGCCCGCATGCTTAATGTTCGATGACGATAGTATTATATGAGTTATGTGATTTGGTGACCGAATGTTGCTCGGAGTCCCGGATGAGATCATGGACATGACAAGGAGTCTCTAAATGGTCAATAAGTAAACATTGATATATAGGACGATGGTATTCGGATACCGGAAGTGTTTTGGGGAGTACCGAGTACTTATCGGGTCACGGGAAGGGGTTCCGGGCAACCCCGGCAAAAGATATGGGCCTTATGGGCCAAGAAGGGAAACACACAAGCCACAAGGGGCTGGTGCACCCCCCATATGGGCCGGCCTAGGAGGAGAAGGAAAGAGGGGAAGGGAAAGAAAAGAGTGGAATAGGATTCCCCCTTACTTCTCTCTCCCCCCTCTTTCCTTCCCCCTCCGACAAATATGGCAGGGGGACGCGGCCAAGGGCAGGAGCCCAAGTAGGATTCGAACCTACTTGGGGCGCCCCTTAGCCTCTTCCCTCTCCCTCCCACCTATATATATGAGGAGGTGGGTGCCTAGCACACCCCAGACAATTCCCTAGCCATGTGCGGCACCCCCCTCCACCGTTTGCACCCCCGGTCATATTTTTGTAGTGCTTAGGCGAAGCCCTGCGGAGATCACATCACCATCACCGTCACCACGCCGTTGTGTTGACGAAACTCATCTACCACCTCGACGTCTTGATGGATCAAGAAGGCGAGGGACGTCACCGAGCTGAACGTTGCTACCTCTTGAGCATGCGTTGGTTTTCCCTTGAAGACGAAAGGGTGATGCAGCAAAGTAGCGTAAGTATTTCCCTCAGTTTTTGAGAACCAAGGTATCAGTCCAGTAGGATGCTACACGCAAACCCCGCGTACCTAAACAAGCAAATAAGAACCTTGCAACCAACGCGATAAATGGGTTGTCAATCCCTTCACGGCCACTTGCAAACGTGAAATCTGATAGAGATAATAAGATAAATATTTTTGGTATGTTTATGATATAGATTGGAAAGTAAAGATTGCAAAATAAAATAGATCGGAAACTTATACGATGGAAAATAGACTCGGGAGCCATAGGTTTCACTAGTGGCTTCTCTCAAGATAGCATAAGTATTACGGTGGGTGAACCAATTATTGTCGAGCAATTGATAGAAAAGTGCATAGTTATGCGAATATCTAGGCATGATCATGTATATAGGCATCACGTCCCCGACAAGTAGATCAAAACGATTCTGCATCTACTACTATTACTCCACATATCGACCGCTATCCAGCATGCATCTAGAGTACTAAGTTCATAAGAACAGAGTAATGCATTAGGCAAGATGACATGATTTAGAGGGATAAACTCAAGCAATATGATATAAACCCCATCTTTTTATCCTCGATGGCAACAATACAATACGTGCCTTGCTGCCCCTGCTGTCATTGGGAAAGGACACTGCAAGATTGAACCCAAAGCTAAGCACTTCTCCCATTGCAAGAAAGATCAATCTAGTAGGCCAAACCAAACTGATAATTCGAAGACACTTGCAAAGATAACCAATCATACATAAAAGAATTCAGAGGAGATTCAAATATTGTTCATAGATAATCTTGATCATAAACCCACAATTCATTGGATCTCGACAAACACACCGCAAAAAGAATTACATAGAATAGATATCCAAGAATATCGAGGAGAACTTTGTATTGAGATTCAAAGAGAGAGAATAAGCCATCTAGCTAATAACTATGGACCTGAAGCTGTGTGGTAAACTACTCACACTTCATCGGAGAGGCTATGGTGTTGATGTAGAAGCCCTCCATGATCGATTCCCCCTCCGGCGGAGCACCGAAAAAGGCCCCAAGATGGGATCTCACGGGTACAGAAGGTTGCGTCGGTGGAAATAGTGTTTCGTGGTGCTCCTAGATGTTTTCAGGGTATATGAGTATATATAGGTGAAGGAAGTCGGTCAGGGGAGCCACGAGGGGCCCACGAGGGTGGGGGGCGCGCCTACCCCCCTGGGCGCGCCATCCTGCCTCATGGCCGCCTCGTTTCTTTCTTGACGTCCACTCCAAGTATCCTGGATTGCGTTTGTTCCAAAAATAACTCTGCCGAAGGTTTTATTCCGTTTGGACTCCGTTTGAAATTCCTTTTCTGCGAAACACTGAAATAGGCAAAAAACAGCAATTTGGGATAGGCCTTCGGTTACTAGGTTAGTCCCAAAAATAATATAAAATTGTATAATAAAGCTCATTAAACATCCAAAACAGATAATTGATAGCATGGAACAATCAAAAATTATAGATACATTGGAGACGTATCAAACATGTGCAGAACGCTGAGGTGTCATGCGTTTGGTACTTGATCGGTTTAAGAGCAAAGAATTTCAACTACATCAACCGCATTATTAAACGCTGCCGCTTACGGTCTACGAGGGTATGTAGACACACTTTCCACCACGTTGCTATGCATCTCCATGGATAGATCATTGTATGTTCGTAGATTTTTTTTTCCATGCAACGATTTCCAACAATTCCAAGTCTCCGCTATTATGAAAAGAGATCCCCCTAAATGAGTCGGATGAAAAGCAATGATTTGTTATTTTTTGTTTTACATTTACAAAAAAGGACCCACCAACATTTACCGTGACACTAAGACTCATCGCTGAATATGCACATGCCTAATGACGATCGAATACATCGCCAAAACCTAGCCCAGACGTCACCAAAGTTGCCGAGGGCGCTGCCCTGAGAGGAAAAACACCTGGTGATGGTGGACCACCACAGAAAATGATTTTAGGTGACGATTTCTATTTCGCCACCAGGTTTTTTGTCATTGAATAGAGCAAATTTTATAGTGGTTGGCCTCCCTTGCGGCAAGCAGGCAGGACCGCTATGCATGGCGGAGAGGAGCCGACTTGTTGACAACCTCACCGGAAGTCTATGATGATGACCTCACGATGGAGGTGGCCTCTGATGATGAGTCTACGCCCATGCCCGGGTCGTTCCATGTTGGCTTGGTCATGCAGCAGGTGCACTTCAAAGCCATCTTGGAGAAGGATCAACACGAGCCACTATCGATGCTAGAGCCGATGTCGGTGTTCCGGCAAGCACAGGAGGAGAAGCGCTCTAACCTCGACCTCCTCGCGCATCACTAGTTGTAGGAGGGCCAGATCTACGGAAAGTTCACAAGTGCGGAGGTCGTGGTGACCATGGCCACGGAGAACCCAAACTTCATGGAGGAGGAGCGGGCGCTCTATGAGGCCACGGAAAACACTCTCGCGGCAGCAGGGGACGCACAGGCGGGCACGACGGGAATGCTGTCAGTTGTGCGCATTGGCGACGCTGCGGCGACGAGGCCGATCCATCCTCGACTTCACCTGCACCGACGATGGTCAGGGCATGGACTCTCGCAAGGAAGAGTAGGGCATGGAAGACAACGGCGTCTCGTCTCCCATGTGGGTCAATCGATATCTCATGTCCTACTCTTCCTTGCCGATGACTGCACGTTCTTTTCCCAAGGATCACGGCCACCGTACATGGACACGGCAGGCAACAACAAGGTGTTGGGGAACATAGCATGCAATTTCAAAAAAAATCCTATGATCATGCAAGATCTATCTAGGAGATTGTCGTGGTACTAAGTCTGACAGTAAGAGTAGGGGGTGCGTATGAGGAGGCAAGGCTGAAAGGATCGAGAAGAGGTGTCTAGAGGGGGGGTGATTAGACACTAGGTGCTAAAAGTAGTAGTTTTTAATTTCTTTGAGTTTAAGTGGAGTTTTGGCAGTTTAACAATCACAATACATAACAAGCAAGCATGCAAAGAGTATATCAGCAACGAAAAGTAAAGCATGCAACTTGCAAGAATGTAAAGGGATGGGATTGGAGAATTCAAACGCAATTGGAGACACAGATATTTTGTCGTGGTTCTGATAGGTGGTGCTATCGTACATCCACGTTCATGGAGACTTCAGCCCACGAAGGGTAACGGTTGCGTGAGTCCACGGAGGGCTCCACCCAAGAAGGGTCCACGAAAAAGCAACCTTGTCTATCCCACCATGGCCGTCGCCCATGAAGGACTTGCCTCACTAGCGGTAGATCTTCACGAAGTAGGCGATCTCCTTGCCCTTACAAATTCCTTGGTTCAACTCCACAATTTGTCGGAGGCTCCCAAGTGACACCTAGCCAATCTAGGAGACACCACTCTCTAAGAAGTAACAAATGGTGTGTTGATGATGAACTCCTTGCTCTTGTGCTTCATGATAGTCTCCCCAACACTCAACTCTCTCACACAGGATTTGGATTTGGTGGAAAGAAGATTTGAGTGGAAAGCAACTTGGAGAAGGCTAGAGATCAAGATTCATATGGTAGGAATGGAATATCTTGGCCTCAACACAAGTGTAGGTGGTTCTCTCTCAGAAAATGTAAGTTGGATGTGTAGGTTCGTTCTGATGGCTCTCTCCACGAATGAAGAGGAGGTGGAGGGGTATATATAGCCTCCACACAAAATCTAACCGTTACACACAACTTGCCAATCTTGGTGGGACCGAATTGAGAAACTTGGTCGGACCGACTCAGCAAATCTAGTGACCGTTAGGATTTTCAGTGGGACCGACATGCAACTCGGTAGGACCGATATGGTTAGGGTTAGAGCATAACATAATCTTGGTGAGACCGATTACACAAACTCAGTGGGACCGATTTTGGTAATAAGCTAACCAGAGAGTTGGTCAGGCAAACTCGGTGGGACCGATTCTCTCATCTCAGTGACACCGAAATGTTAAGAAAAGGAACCAGAGAGTTTACATTGCAATCTCGGTAGGACCGGTTACACAAACTCGGTGAAACCGATTTTGGTAATGGACATACACAGAGAGATTACAATCCCATCTCGGTGAGACCGAGATCCCTATCGGTGAGACCGATTTGTCTAGGGTTTGTGGCAGTGGCTATGACATCTGAACTCGGTGGCGCCGGATAGAAATAATCGGTGGGGCCGAGTTGGACTTTTGGCTTAGATCATATGTGTATGTGAGAAGGTAGTTGAGGGCTTCGGAGCATATCACTAAGCACTTTGAGCAAGCAAGCCATTAAGCAACACCCCATCCCCTCTTGATAGTATTGGCTTTTCCTATAGACTCAATGTGATCTTGGATCACTAAAATAGAAAATGTAGAGTCTTGTCCTTGAAGCTTGAGCCAATCCTTTGTCCTTAGCATCTTGAAGGGGTTCCACATCCTCTAGTCCATGCCACTTCATTGTTGAACTTATCTCAAACATACTAGGTAAAAGTGTTAGTACAACAAGAGATATGTTGACATTAATTACCAAAATCACCCAGGGAGCACTTGTGCTTTCAATCTCCCCCTTTTTGGTAATTGATGACAACATACATCAAAGCTTTAGATAAAGATATAGAGAATAGCAAGTAAAGCTTTGGACAGACATGTAACATGCATAGGCTCCCCCTACATGTATGTAGTCAAGTGAATATGGAGTATAGAAGCATGTGAGTGCATAACCATGAAAGAGTAGGCAATGTGTTACATGTGTCTTGGCTATATGCATCAGAGCAAAAGATGTGAATGTGGGAAATGTACCTTCATGCTCATGAGTCCTTCTTGCAAACAGCATGTACATTAGCAAGAATTCCTCATACACATGACTGTGATGCATATACTTACCTTGTGGTCTTGAGTTGGCTTAGGATGGAGTGAACCTGCGTAAACAGGGTTAGATAACATAGATGCACCTACTAGCCAGAGCAAACAAAAGAAACCACAAGAGTACCAAGACTGGGATGACATGTAGAGAGTGAGTACTAAGTACCACATTGGATATAGACATGTCCCCAAGGGTAAAGATGTGCAAAGAATACAAAGAATTAATTTCCCTTAGATGTCTTGCTCCCCCTGAATCTAGCATGGGATACTGGGAGAAGATAGGGAACAGAAAGTCAGAGATCAAAGAAACGAATGAACAGAGCTAATGCAAATAAGCACATATGAACATGTCTTTCCCCTCTAGAAGACATGTAACATCTCTCCTCTTGAACACCAAGCATCTGGGATCCTTGAAGATTACTCTCTCCTTGAGTATTCTCTCTCCCTAGAGATATGATTAAGCTTTGATGTGATCTCTCTCCCCCTTTGACATCAATTTCCAAGAAGGGCTTCTGGAATTTGTCATGAATGGGTTTGGTCCTTGAGTCACAGAACAAAGCAACAAGTTAAATGTGATGATGGTAGAGGACAAGATTCATTGAGTGGAGCTGGATCAAAAGTAATGTAGGAACAAGTGGCAAAATGTCTTTCCTGTAGTGAAATCGGTGGCACAGAGTATTATGCTTCGGTTGCACCGAAAGGATTCGGTTGAACCGAAAACAACAGACCGGCGGGACCGAGTTCATCACAGAGAAAACACTTGTCACCTCGGCTCAGTAGACAAGTACTCCCTCTGTAAACTAATATAAGAGCGTTTAGATAACTAAAATAGTGATCTAAATGCTCTTATATTAGTTTACGGAGGGAGTAAGATCTTACAAGGATTTGCAAGGAGTTAACTGAAAGATTTGCAATGAATTGGATGCAGGGAATGCAGAACAGAAAATAAAGAGAAGAAACTTAAAAGTAATCTAGATGAAGTTTTTTTTTGAAAGGGGAAACAAATATGCATGAGACAAAATGCAAGAGCACAGAAAAGAATGCAAGACAACTTCATCTAGAATTGGTCGGCGACAAAGTCACCTATGTTAGAGTATATTGACTTAGGAGTCAAGTGAGATCACTTGATCATAGGTCATACTCATCGTTTAAGCGCAAAATGGGGTTACCATTTTCCGTTTAAGCATTTTGATGTATTCTCATCTTATTGAGGTGCTTTGACTCATGTCTTGGAGTAAAGCTTCTCTAAGATAGAATAACATACCTTGGGTGGTGGTATTGATCGTGATCATGTAGTTGAACTTGTGTGGGTTGCTCAAGGTTGATGTAGCTCATCAAGAGTTGGGAGCACCACTTTGGAATTTGAGTTCATCTACCTACATGGGTTAGTTTTTTGCAAGGAAGAGCACTTGTGTATCCAATGATAATCATGAAACTCAACATAGAATTTGTCAAAGGATATGTGTGAATGGTTTCGTGCTTCCTTGTCTTCAACCACCATTGTGTAGAGACTTGGTTATGTAGAGATTGCTCAAGATGTGAGTGAGTTGCAATCTCCTAGACTTAGATTCATCCAAGTACCTACAAGGGTTAGATAACATGCAAGGTCCAAATATATCCAAGACATAAGATTTTTATCATAAGAGAAATATCAAGGATTAGTCATAGGCTCATGTCTTGCATGTATCAAATGGAGTTCCTACTCCAAGTTTGAAGCATCAATGATGTTCAATTCACCTCTTAACCTGCAAAACACTTTCTCATCAAGTGGTTTGGTGAAAATATCCACTAATTGTTTTTTGGTGAGAACATGCTTAAGATTAATGTCCCCTTTGGCAACATGATCTCGAATGAAATGATGACGAACTTCAATATGCTTAGTTCGAGAATGTTGCACGGGATTGTGAGCAATCTTCATAGCACTTTCATTGTCACAAAGTAATGGAACATGTTTCACATATATCCCATAATCTTTAAGAGTTTGGGACATCCAAAGTAATTGAGCACAACATGAACCAGCGGCAATGTATTCCGCTTCGGCGGTGGATAAGGATACCGAGTTTTGTTTCTTGGAAGACCAAGATACAAGAGATCTACCAAGAAATTGACAAGTACCCGAAGTGGACTTTCTATCAACCTTGTCACCGGCATAGTCCGAGTCGGAGTAGCCAACAAGATCGAAAGAGGCCCTCTTTGGATACCAAATACCAAAGTTTGGTGTATGGATTAAGTATCTCACTATCCTTTTCACATCCTTAAGATGACATTCTTTAGGAGCAGCTTGATATCGTGCACACATGCAGACACTTAGCATAATATCGGGACGTGAAGCACATAGATATAACAATGAACCAATCATAGAGAGATAAACCTTTTGATCGACCGGTTCACCATCTTTGGTCAAATCAAGATGTACACTAGTAGGCATGGGTGTAGTCATACCTTTGCATTCTTGCATATTGCACTTCTTGAATAAGTCCTTGGTGTACTTCATTTGAGAGACAAAGGTACCTTCCTTAGTTTGCTTGATTTGCAAACCAAGAAAGAATTTGAGTTCACTCATCATAGACATCTCAAACTTCTCCGACATTAGCTTTCCAAACTTTTCACTAAAATGAGGGTTAGTTGATCCAAATATAATATCATCAACATAAATTTGGCAAGCAAATAGTTCTCCATTAACCCTTTTAATAAAAAGAGTAGAATCTATTTTTTCAATTTTTCAAAGCCTTTTTTGATAAGGAACTTGGTCAAGCATTTATACCAAGCTCTAGGAGCTTGTTTAAGACCATAAAGAGCTTTGTGAAGTTTGTAAACATGATTAGGTTTCTTAGGATTGACAAAGCCGGGAGGTTGCTTAACATAGACTTCCTCCTCTATTTCACCATTTAAAAAGGCACTTTTAATGTCCATTTGGTACAAGGTGATATCATAGTGATTAGCATAGGCAAGTAAGATGCGAATGGACTCAAGTCTAGCAACGGGAGCATATGTCTCACCATAGTCCATACCTTCGACTTGTGTGTAGCCTTGGGCGACGAGACGTGCCTTGTTGCAAACTACTTGTCCATCTTCATCTTGCTTGTTGCGAAACACCCATTTGGTACCGATGATGTTGTGGTTGTTGTCGGGCTTCTCAACCAATGTCCAAACTTGATTTCTCTCAAAGTTGTGTAGCTCTTCATGCATGGCGTTATCCAATTCGGATCTTCCAATGCTTCTTCAACCTTCATGGGTTCAATGCTAGAGATGAATGAATAGTGTTCACAAAAGTTACCTAAATGAGTTTTAGAGCAAGTGATTCTCCCGGTTTGGATATCATTGTAGATTTGCTCGACGGGGTGGTCTTTAGCAACTCTTGCTCGAACTCATGAAAGCTTTTGCTTGGGTCTTGGTTGAGCATCTTCATCTTGTTCTTCTTCTTGGCCTTCTTCATTATTGGCATTGTCATTCTCTTGTCGTGGTGGAGAAGAAGGTTGTTGACATTCTTGGTGTACTTCCTCGTTTTGTTCATCTTGGTGTGTGCCACTTGTGGATGCTTCCGTATCAACTCTTGGTTCGCCTTGTCGTGAGGTAGAAGCTTCCACTTGGAAGGACGAGGTACTCTCCTTCACCTCCGTTGGACGAATCTTGCCAATAGACAAGTCTTGGATTACTTCTGAGGGGTCTTTGTCTCCTACATCAATTGGCAATTGCTCTACTTGTGAGATGTTAGATTCATCAAACTTCACATATACCGTCTCTTCAACCTTTCGGGTGAAATTATTGTATACACGGTAAGTGTGAGAGATTGAGCCATAACCAAGTAGGAAATCTTCATGAGACTTAGGAGCAAATTTAGAACGACGATGCTTATCAAGAATGTAGCACTTTGAGTCGAATACTCGAAAGTATCCAACTTGGGGTTTGTTACCGGTGAGGAGCTCGTATGCCATCTTGCCGAGTAGCTTGTGAAGATACAAGTGATTTGTTGCATGACAAGCTATCTCAACCACTTCTGCCCAAAAGTGCTTCGGTGTCCTGTACTCATCAAGCATCGTTCTTGCCATTTCGATGAGTGTCCGGTTCTTCCTCTCAACAACTCCATTTTGTTGAGGTGTGTACGTAGCCGAGAACTCATGTGAAATCCCTTATTCGTCAAGAAAGGTGTCCACATTTGCGTTCTTGAACTTCGTTTTGTTGTCGCTGCGAACCTTCTTGATCTTCACTTCAAATTAATTTTGGGCCTTCCTAGCGAAGTTTTTGAAGATCTTTTGGACCTGCAATTTATCATCGAGAAAGAACACCCACGTAAATCTTGAAAAATCATCAACTACAACTAGACCAAAAGAATGTCCACCGAGACTCTTCTAAGCGTTGGGACCAAAAAGATCCATGTGAAGTAGCTTGAGTGGACTCCTTGTGGTCATGATGTTCTTCACGGGATGCCTTCCTCCAACCTGTTTACCTGCTTGACAAGCACTGCAGAGTCTATCCTTATCAAATATGACATCGTTAATGCCAAGGATGTGATTTTCTTTAATAAGCTTGTCAAGGTTTCTCATGCCAACATGACCTAATCGTCTATGCCATAACCAACCTTTAGAAGATTTAGCAATAAAGCAAGTTCTAGGTTGAGCCTTTTTAGTCAAATCAACAATGTAAAGATCACCTCTACATATACCGGTAAAGACCATTTTATGATTATCTCTTCGAAACACTTGGCAATCTACTCCAGTAAATAGGACATTGAAACCAAAATCAGCAAGTCTAGATACTGAAAGTAAGTTGTAGCCAACGGATTCAACGAGCATAACATTTCGTATGGAGCTATCATGTGATATGGCCACCTTACCGAGGCCAACCACCTTACCCTTTGAGTTGTCACCGAAGGTGACATACTTTCGAGGACCATCATTTTCAGCAAGCTCACGAAACATATCTTTATCTCCGGTCATGTGATCGGTACACCCACTATCAAGAACCCATTCCTTTCCTCCTGCCATATATCTCCAAAGATTTTCCATAAGACCAAAGTGTCTCATTGCATCATCAAGATCAAAGTCACTATCATCATCCTCATCATAGTATCCATGTTCAACATCGTCATGTGGTGGATCAATTCCTAGAGAGGGTGATTCGTTAAAGTGAGTTTGACAATGATCTCCTTTATGAAGTCTAGTAGCTTCGGAAATAATATCGCTAATGATTCCAACATTTCCTTTGGCACGCATAAGATTTGTGAGTTCAAATAGACAATCACCAAACATAGGATCATTGGAATTCATCTTACTCAAGGCAATAGACATATGGAGAATTTCATCTAGATTTTTCAAGGAATAATCCAGAAATCATTCCTCAAGAATTTTCCATATAGTGTAGGCACACTCAAGGGTAGGCAAGTTTCCAATCAAGTTTCTAGGCAAGCCTCTAGTGATAAGATTAACAATTCTAAGATTTCTAATCATGTCAATTGACTCATCAAGGGTAGGATGCATAGGATCAACATGAGGTGCACAAGGGCTAGCAATGTACTTGTTCAAATGATATTGATTGAAAATCGCAAGCATCTCATTTTTCTACTCATGAAAATACTCTCCATCAAGTATAGGCACTCTATGTCTAAGACTCCCCAAAGTAGACTCATCCATCTTCCTCCAATGGTGATTAAACTAAAGCAATGGAGACCAAATCTCTAATACCAATTGAAAGTATCGAGAATAGGTGTCTAGAAGGGGGGTGATTAGACATTAGGTGCTAAAAGTAGCAGTTTTTAATTCTTTGAATTTAAGTGGAGTTTTGGCACAAGTTTAACAATCACAATACATAACAAGCAAGCATGCAAAGAGTATATGAGCAGCGGAAAGTAAAGCATGCAACTTGCAAGAATGTAAAGGGATGGGATTGGATAATTCAAATGCAATTGGAGACACGGATGTTTTTGTCGTGGTTCTGATAGGTGGTGCTATTGTACATCCGCGTTGATGGAGACTTTAACCCACGAAGGGTAACGGCTGCGCGAGTCCATGGAGGGCTCCACCCAAGAAGGGTCCACGAAGAAGCAACCTTGTCTATCCAACCATGGCCGTCGCCCACGAAGGACTTGCCTCACTAGCGGTACATCTTCACAAAGTAGGCGATCTCCTTGCCCTTACAAACTCCTTGGTTCAACACCACAATTTGTCGTAGGCTCCCAAGTGACACCTAGCCAATCTAGGAGACACCACTCTCCAAGAAGTAACAAATGGTGTGTTGATGATGAACTCCTTGCTCTTGTGCTTCAAATGATAGTCTCCCCAACACCCAACTCTCTCTTACAGGATTTGGATTTGGTGGAAAGAAGATTTGAGTGGAAAGAAACTTCGGGAAGGCTAGCGATCAAGATTCATATGGTAGGAATGGAATATCTTGGCCTCAACACAAGTGTAGGTAGTTCTCTCTCACAAAATGTAAGTTGGAAGTGTAGGTTCATTCTGATGGCTCTCTCCATGAATGAAGAGGAGGTGGAGGGGTATATATAGCCTCCACACAAAATCTAACTGTTACAGACAACTTGCCAATCTCGGTGGGACCGAATTGAGAAACTCGGTCGGACCGATTCAGCAAATCTAGTGACCGTTAGGATTTTCGGTGGGACCGACATGCAACTCGGTAGGACCAATATGGTTAGGGTTAGGGCATAACGTAATCTCGGTGTGACCGATTACACAAACTCGGTGGGACGATTTTGGTAATAAGCTAACCAGAGAGTTGGTCAGGCAAACTCGGTGGGACCGATTCTCTCATCTCGGTGACACTGAAATGTTAAGAAAAGGAACCAGAGAGTTTACATTGCAATCTCGGTAGGACCGGTTACACAAACTCGGTGAAACCGATTTTGGTAATGGACATACACAGAGAGATTACAATCCCATCTCGGTGAGACCGAGATCCCTATCGGTGAGACCGATTTGCCTAGGGTTTATGGCAGTGGCTATGACATCTGAACTCGGTGGCGCCGGATAGAAAGAATCGGTGGGGCCGAGTTGGACTTTTGGCTTAGATCATATGTGTATGTGAGAAGGTAGTTGAGGGCTTCGGAGCATATCACTAAGCACTTTGAGCAAGCAAGCCATTAAGCAACACCCCATACCCTCTTGATAGTATTGGCTTTTCCTATAGACTCAATGTGATCTTGGATCACTAAAATAGAAAATGTAGAGTCTTGTCCTTGAAGCTTGAGCCAATCCTTTGTCCTTAGCATCTTGAAGGGGTTCCACATCCTCTAGTCCATGCCACTTTATTGTTGAACTTATCTCAAACATACTAGGTAAAAGTGTTAGTCAAACAAGACATATGTTGACATTAATTACCAAAATCACCCAGGGAGCACTTGTGCTTTCAAAGGCCCTAGCTACAGCGAGGTTGTACACACGAGTTTACGAGTTTAGGCCCCTCTCGGAGGAGGTAAAAGCCCTACGTCTCGGTGCCCAGAGGCGGTCGACTTGAATATGGGTGTGTGTTACTGGGGATGCGAACCCTTGTGCTAGAGGAGGGGGTGGCTTATATAGAGTGCGCTAGGATCCCAGCCGTCCCCCATTACATGGTTCAATGTACATTAAGATAGGGCGTTATTGGTAACGCCAGCTATAAAGAGCTATTAATGATCTTTAAGACTACGGAGTGGACGCCTGACCATTGCCATCCTGAGTGACTCTAGGTCTTCTGTACTCTGAGTGGTCTTGTATGGTCGAGTGACTTCATCTTGGTCGAGTGGAATTGGAGATATTCGAGTGAGGTAATTGGTCGAGTGGCTTGCACTCCATGGTTACTTCAGTCGATATCTCTTGTTATACTTTGAATGTCCTTGATTCTAGGGTAGTGACCTTGGGTAGGGCGTATAGATCAGGCCTATGACCCTACATTAGGTCCATGGCATTGTCAGAGATGCATAGCAACGAGAGGTGGAGAGTGTGTCCACGTACCCTCGTAGACCTAAAGCGGAAGCGTTTAGTTAATATGGTTGATGTAGTCGAACGTCTTCACGATCCAACCGATCCAAGTACCGAACATGCGACACCTCCGTGTTCAGCACACGTTCAGCTCGATGACGTCCCTCGAACTCTTGATCCAGTAGAGGGTCGAGGGAGAGTTCTGTCGGCAAGAAGGCATGGTGACGGTGTTGATGATGTGATCCGTGCAGGGCTTCGCCTAAGAACTACGATGCTATGACTGGAGGAGTAAAGTGTGGAGGGGGGCACCACACACGACAAAGAGAACAATTGATGTTCCTTTGGGGTGCCCCCTGCCCACGTATATAAAGGAGGGAGGAGAGAGGCCGGCGGCCTGGAGGGAAGCACCATAGGGGGAGTCCTAGTTGGACTCCTAGTCCAAGTAGGATTTGCCCCCCTTGCCTTTTTCCACTGGAGGAAATAGGCAGGAGAGGGAGAGGGAAAGGGAATAGGGGTGCCGCCCCCTCCTCCTTGTCCTATTTGGACTCCCTAGGAGGGGGGCACGCGGCCACCACTGCGGGCTTCCCTCTCTCTCCCTTAGGCCCATGTTGGCCCACTTCCCCGGGGGGTTCCAATAACCCCTCGGTACTCCGGAAAATGTCTGAACTTCTCCGAAACTATTCCGGTGTCCGAACATAACCTTACAATATATGAATATTTACCTCTCGAACATTTCGAGACTCCTTGTCATGTCCGTGATCTCCTCCGGGACTTCGAACAAACTTCGGTCATCAAAAACACACAACTCATAATACAAATCGTCATCAAACGTTGAGCGTGCGGACCCTATGGGTTTGAGAACTATGTAGACATGATCGAGGCACACCTCCGATCAATAACCAATAGCAGAACCTGGATGCTCATATTGGCTCCTGCATATTCTACGAAGATCTTTATCGGTCAAACTGCATAACAACATAGATTGTTCCCTTTGACATTGGTATGTTACTTGCCCGAGATTCGATCGTCGGTATCATCATACCTAGTACAATCTCATTACCGACAAGTCTCTTTACTCGTTATGTAATGCTTCATCCTGCAACTAACTCATTAGGAATGTTGCTTGAAAGGCTTATAGTGATGAGCATTACCGAGAGGGCCCAGATACCTCTCCGATACACGGAGTGACAAATCCTATTCTCGATCTATGCCAACCCAACAAACACCTTCGGAGACACCTGTCGAGCATCTTTATAATCACCCAGTTACGTTGTGACGTTTGATAGCACACAAGGTGTTCCTCTGGTATTTGGGAGTTGCATAATCTCATAGTTAGAGTAACATGTATAAGTCATGAAGAAAGCAATAGCAATAAAACTTAACGATCATTTTGCTAAGCTAACGGATGTGTCTTGTCCATCACATCATTCTCTAATGATGTGATCTCATTCATCAAATGACAACACATGTCTATGGTCAGGAAACATAACCATCTTTGATTAACAAGCTAGTCAAGTAGAGGCATACTAGGGACACTTTGTTTTGTCTATGTATTCACACATGTACTATGTTTCCAGTTAATACAATTCTAGCATGAATAATAAAAAATTATCATGATATAAGGAAATATAAATAACAACTTTATTATTGCCTCTAGGGCATATTTCCTTCAGTCTCCCACTTGCACTAGAGTCAATAATCTAGATTACATAGTAATGATTCTAACACCCATGGAGTCTTGGTGCTGATCGTGTTTTTATCATGGAAGAGGCTTAGTCAACGGGTCTGCAACATTCAGATCAATATGTATCTTGCAAATCTCTATGTCTCCCTCCTTGACTTGATCGCGGATGGAATTGAAGCGTCACTTGATGTGTTTGTTTCTCTTATGAAATCTGGATTCCTTTGCCAAGGCAATTGCTCCAGTATTGTCACAAAAGATTTGCATTGGACCTGATGCACTAGGTATTACACCTAGATCGGATATGAACTCCTTCATCCAGACTCCTTCATTTGCTGCTTCTGAAGCAGCTATGTACTCCGCTTCACACATAGATCCTGCCACGATGCTCTGCTTGGAACTGCACCAACTGACAGCTCCACCATTCAGCTCCACCATTCAATATAAATATGTATCTGGTTTGCGACTTAGAGTCATCCGAATCAGTGTCAAAGCTTGCATCGACGTAACCATTTACGACAAGCTCTTTGTCACCTCCATAAACGAGAAACATATCCATAGTCCTTTTCAGGTATTTCAGGATGTTCTTGACCGTTGTCAAGTGATCCACTCCTGGATTACATTGGTACCTCCCAGCTAAACTTATAGCAAGGCACACATCAGGTCTGGTACACAGCATTGCATACATGATAAAACCTATGGCTAAGGCATAGGAAATGACTTCCATTTTCTCTCTATCTTCTGCAGTGGTCGGGCATTGAATCTGACTCAACTTCACACATTGTAACACAGGCAAGAACCTTTTCTTTGACCGATCCATTTTGAACTTCTTCAAAACATTATCAAGGTATGTGCTTTGTGAAAGTCCAATTAAGCATCTTGATCTATCTCTAAATATCTTGATGCCCAATATATAAGCAGCTTCACCGAGGTCTTTCATTGAAAAATTCTTATTCAAGTGTCCTTTTATGCTATCCAGAAATTCTGTATTATTTCCAATCAACAATATGTCATCCACATATAATAATAGAAATGCTACAGAGCTCCCACTCACTTTCTTGTATATATAGGCTTCTCCAAAACTCTGTATAAAACCATATACTTTGATCACATTATCAAAGTGTATATTCCAACTCCGAGAGGCTTGCACCAGTTCATAAATGAAGCGCTGGAGCTTGCACACTTTGTTAGCACCTTTTGGATCGACAAAACCTTCTGGTTGCATCATATACAACTCTTCTTTAAGAAATCCATTAAGGAATGCAGTTTTGACATCCATTTGACAAATTTCATAATCATAAAATGCAGCAATTGCTAACATGATTCGGAAAAACTTAAGCATCGCTAGGGTGAGAAGGTCTCATCGTAGTCAACTCCTTGAACTTGTGGAAAACCTTTCGCAACAAGTCGAGCTTTGTAGACAGTAACATTATCATCAGTGTCAGTCTTCTTCTTGAAGATCCATTTATTTTCTATGGCTTGCCGATCATCGGGCAAGTCCACCAAAGTCCACACTTTGTTCTTATACATGGATCCCATCTCAGATTTCATGGCCTCAAGCCATTCCACGGAATCTGGGCTCATCAACGCTTGCTCATAGTTTGTAGGTTCATCATGGTGTAGTAACATGACTTCCAGAATAGTATTACCGTACCACTCTGGTACGTACCGTACTCTGGTTAACCTACGAGGCTCGGTAGTAACTTGATCTGAAGTTTCATGATCATCATCATTAGCTTCCTCACTAATTGGTGTAGGAATCACTGGAACTGATTTCTGTGATAAACTACTTTCCAATTCGGGAGAAGGTACAATTACCTCATCAAGTTCTACTTTCCTCCCACTCACTTCGTTCAAGAGAAACTCCTTCTCTAGAAAGGATCCATTCTTAGCAATGAATATCTTGCCTTCGGATCTATGATAGAAGGTGTACCCAATAGTTTCCTTTGGGTATCCTATGAAGATGCATTTCTCCGATTTGGGTTCGAGCTTATCAGGTTGAAGCTTTTTCACATAAGCATCGCAGCCCAAAACTTTAAGAAACGACAGCTTAGGTTTCTTGTCAAACCACGGTTCATATGGTGTCATCTCAATGGATTTAGATGGTGCCCTATTTAACGTGAATGTAGCCTTCTCTAAATCATAACCCCAAAACGATAGTAGTAAAATAGTAAGAGACATCATAGATCGCACCATATCTAATAAAGTACGGTTACAACGTTCGGACACACCATTATGTTGTGGTGTTCCAGGTGGCGTGAGTTGCGAAACTATTCTGCATTGTTACAAATGAAGACCAAATTCATAGCTCAAATATTCGCCTCCACGATCAGATTGTAGAAACTTTATTTTCCTGTTACGATGATTTTCCACTTCACTCTAAATTCTTTGAACTATTCAAATGTTTCAGACTTATGTTTCATTCAGTAGATATACCCATATCTGCTCAAATCATCCGTGAAGGTCAAAAAATAACGATACCCGCCACGAGCCTCAACACTCATCGGACTGCATACATCGGTTGTATTATTTACAATAAGTCAGTAGCTCGTTCCATTGTTCCGGGGAACGGAGTTTTAGTCATCTTCCCCATGAGGCATGGAGTTTCTTCATGCTTTTACACCAATATGACCTAAACGGCAGTACCACAAATAAGTTGCACTATCATTACTAACTTTGCATATTTTTGCATCAATATTATGAACATGTCTATCACTACGATCGTGATTTAACAAAAATAGACCACTCAACAAGGGTGCATGACCATAAAAGATATTACTCATATAAATAAAACAACCATTATTCTCTGATTTAAATGAATAACCGTCTCGCACTAAACAAGATACAGATATAATGTTCATGCTCAACACTGGCACCAAATAACAATTATTCAGGTCTAAAACTAATCCCGATGGTAGATGTAGAGGTAGCGTGCGAACGGCGATCACATCGACCTTGGAACCATTTCTTACATGCATCGTCACCTCATCCTTAGCCAATCTTCATTTAATCCGTAGCCCATGTTTCGAGTTGCAAATATGAGCAATAGAACCAATATCAAATACCCAGGCGCTACTACGAGCATTAGTAAGGTACATATCAATAACATGTATATCAAATATACCTTTCACTTTGCCATCCTTTACTTGGGGCAGTTCCGCTTCCAGTGACCAGTCCCTTTGCAGTAGAAGCACTCAGTTTCAGGCTTAGGTCCAGACTTGGGTTTCTTCCCGGGAGTAGCAACTTGCTTGCTATTCTTCTTGAAGTTTCCCTTCTTCCCTTTGCCCTTTTTCTTGAAACTAGTGGTCTTGTTAACCATCAACACTTGATGCTCCTTCTTGATTTCTACCTCCACAGCCTTTAGCATCGCGAAGAGCTTAGGAATAGTCTTTTCCATCCCTTGCATATTATAGTTCATCACGAAGCCTTTATAGCTTGGTGGCAGTGATTGAAGAACTCTGTCAATGACACTATCATCAGGAAGATTAACTCCCAGCTGAGTCAAGTGGTTATGTTACCCAGACATTCTGAGTATGTGTTCATTGACAGAACTATTCTCCTCCATCTTGCAGTTATAGAACTTGTTGGCGACTTCATATCTCTCAACTCCAGAATTTGCTTGAAATATTAACTTCAACTCTTGGAACATCTCATATGCTCCATGACGTTCAAAACGTCTTTGAAGTCCCGATTCTAAGACGTAAAGCATGGCACACTAAACTATCGAGTAGTCATCAGATCGAGTCTGCCAAACGTTAATAACATCAGCATCTGCTCCTGCAGCAGGCCTTGCACCTAGCGGTGCTTCCAGGACGTAATTCTTCTATGCAGCAATGAGGATAATCCTCAAGTTATGGACCCAGTCCGTGTAATTGCTACCATCATCTTTCAACTTAGCTTTCTCTAGGAACGCATTAAAATTCAAGGGAATGGTAGCACGGGACATTGATCTACAACAACATAGATATGCATAAAACTATCAGGACTAAGTTCATGACAAATTAAAGTTCAATTAATCATATTACTAAAGAACTCCCACTTAGATAGACATCCCTCTAGTCATCTAAATGATCACGTGATGCATATCAACTGAACCATGTCCGATCATCACGTGAGATGGAGTAGTTTCCAATGGTGAACATCTCTATGTTGATCATAGCTACTATATTATTCACGTTTGACCTTTTGGTCTTAGTGTTCCGAGGCCATATCTGCATATGCTAGGCTCGTCAAGTTTAACCCGAGTATTCTGCACGTGCAAAACTGGCTTGCACTCGTTGTATGTGAACATAGAGCTTATCACACCCGATCATTACGTGGTGTCTCAGCACGACGAACTGTAGCAATGGTGCATACTCAGGGAGAACACTTATACCTTGAAATTTAGTGAGGGACCATCTTATAATGCTACCGTCGTACTAAGCAAAATAAGATGCATAAAAGATATACATCAGATGCAATCAAAATATGTGACATGATATGGCCATCATCATCTTGTGCCTTTGATCTTCATCTCCAAAGGACCGTCATGATCTCCATTGTCACCGGCTTGACACCTTGATCTCCATCATAGCATCATTGTCGTCTCACCAACTATTGCTATTACAACTATTGCTAACACTTAGTGATAAAGTAAAGCAATTACATGGCGATTCTATTTCATACAATAAAGCGACAACCATATGGCTCCTGCCAGTTGTCGATAACTCTGTTATAAAACATGATCATCTCATACAACAATTTATATCACATCACGTCTGGACCATATCACATCACAACAAGCCCTGCAAAAACAAGTTAGACGTCCTCTACTTTGTTGTGGCAAGTTTTACATAGCTGCTACGGGTTTCTAGCAAGAACCTGATGCGGAGCATCCCTCGACTACCCGCACTGACACTCCATCACCACCACAAGCACCGAGAGGACCAATGACAAGAGCACGTGCACGCGACATCGAGAACAAGGTCAATTCTATCCTCTTCGAGTTTCGTTCGGTTTCACATGAGAATCGGATTCTACCTCAAAGAGACTCGCTATGCATTCTTAGGCACCAAGAAGATGATCGTGAGAAGGAGAATACGGAGACTCGAGCATCCACAGAGCAAGGGAGAGGAGAGTACAAGAAGAATGAAGGAGAGAAGCTCCTGGACACCCCGGGTGCCCGGACGGAACGACCCCGGGTGCCCGGACACGAAGTCTTGGGGAAGTCCGAACCCCCTAGACACCCCGGGTGCCCGGCCATCTCGGCCTCGGGTGCCCGGCCTCTGCCTGGGTTGCGCCCCAGCCAGCCCTGGGTGCCCGGCCCTCCTCTTGGGCCTCGCCCACCCTACCCCGGGTGCCTGGCCAACCGGCCCCAGGTGCCCGGCCCTTGCCCGCCAGCCGCTGGGCACCACCCTGGGTGCCCGGGCTTGGGACCCCCGGGTGCCCGGCCACTCCCCAGCCAATCCCTGACCTAGCCGGGTGCCGGCCCCTTCGCCACCGGGTTCCCGGTCCCCGCCCGGGCGCAGGCCTCTGACAGGTCCGGGTTCCTGGTCGGTTCCTCCCCGGGTGCCCGGGCCCTTCTTCCGTGGCCACGCGTTTTTAGGGACTTTTTGGTCCTTTGTGCCCCTCTTTCTCCTAGTTTCGTCCCTCGCCTTTATATACTCATCTCCTAGCTCATTTGGGAGGATAGCAAAGTATTAGATAAAACATTGTGAGCTTTTCTCCTTGTATCCCCTCCTCTTGGAGATCAAGACCCCTCTTGGGAAGAATCCTTGTGGATTACAAGACCTCCCAAGGGAGTAGATCATCATCAAGACCTCACCTCCTCTAGGAGTGGGAAGAACTTTACCTTGTGCTTGTTTCCTTGGATTGATCTTGTAATCTTGTGGATCTCATGTATGCTACTCTAGTGGATGTGATATTTGGGTTTGTTTGAGTGATTTGAGCCTTGTGTTCTTGAGTGTTCTTCCTCTTTCCCCCCTCCAAGTGTGAAAATATCCCCTCTAGGGTTCCACCCTACAACATCATGGTATCATGAGCAAGGTTGATTCACATCTTGGAGTCCCATCCCCCCATTTGCTATCTTGATTTTGTTGTTTTTCGTCCAAATTCGAAAACCCCCCCAAAAATAGCCCCAAAAACTTTTCTTGCAATTTGTTGGATCTTGTGAGATTTGGTTGTTTTGGTCCTTGGATTTGATGTTTGGCAAGTGGATCTTGCCCCTCCCCAACAATCCCCACCCTTCCCACCACGAAATCCACCGAATTTTGCTTTTCCCCCAAAATTTCCGCCTGAATCATTGACCACCGGGTGCCCGCACCTC
>NC_041385.1:160426435-160469825 GCF_002162155.2 Triticum dicoccoides | reverse complement strand
AACACCGTTTTGGCCATAATTTCCACCTCCCAAGTCCGTTTTTCGTGTTCTTTAGCTTGTTTGGAAGCTCTTGACACCCCCCTTCGACTCATATCATTACCACCACCATTAGTCTCCATCCAAAAAAAATTCACAAAAACACCCACCTTCCGTATTTGACCGATTTTGAGTTGCAATTTCGATTTCCTAAGGTGTTTCGGCTACTTAGGAGCGTGTGACATTGACATCACTATCATCACCTCGGAGTCATCTTCACCGCTAACCATAAGAAAGGACGGTAAACTCGATGACACTTACTTCTTACCTTGCTTTTGCATTGATAGCCCGAGCCATTTTGCGTTGCTTACCCATTGAGACTAGCAAGTTGAGAATTATCGGGCCACGCTATTGTGCACCGTAGTGATCGTGTTATCATCTTTGTGCCTTAAGTCTCTCCTATGTATATCTTACATACTTGTCTCATATAATACTCGGCTCGAGCATCAAGCAAAAAAATAAAAGAGAAAGAAAAGCTTTTAAGCAGAAGAGGCGAAACAAAGAGCTTGTAAGCAATAGCATTGAGCCATTTGCATAGTTATATCATCTTGGTCATGCATACATAGCATAGTTGGGATGAAGATGGCACATTTCTCTCATAGGTGGGTGCACAAGCGTATCTTGCCCATTAGAGCAATCGCGCTAGCGTCTCTCTAGCATTCGCACAACAAGAGCATTTTTTGTGGTTGCACATTTTGAGCTCACTCCTTGGTTGTGTGGATCCCATCTATCTTCCGTGCGTGTGTTCCTAGTGATATCTTTGGGTTTGATATATTTGCTTTACTTGCATTTTTGTGAACCTTCTCAACCTTATAGATATCTTGACTAACATTTGCTTGAAATTTTTGCCACCATCCTAACCGAACTCCTCCATAAGCCTCTTATTTGTAGGTGTGAGAAACAAACCGGTTCCAATTCTCCTATTGTGGCATTACATTGAGTGACACTTGTTACATCCTCAATCCTCGGAGAAGGTAACTTTGGTATTGTTCTCTAATTTTCCTACTCACCCACTTGGTTATGACGGATAGGCCAAACTCGTCGGCGAACCCACTTTTCGAGGAGCAAGGTGATGATTCCGGCTTTGTCTCCAAGAACCACTTCTTCATCGCGCAACGAGCGCTTCATCAAGAAAGCAAAGCATTGGGTGAACGCTTGGAGCAACTCGCCTCCGACCTTCATTAATCGGAAACAAGGAACCGCGACTACATCAACGCCAAATTCACCACAAGAATGGAAGAGCTCCGCAACATGATCGTGCTACGCCCATCTTCCTCAACCGCTTCTTCAAGACGGCGCCACTCAAGTCACCGTACAAGTCGGCAAGCTTCAGACTACTCCTCTTATGATGCAAGTCCTCCACGAGCATGCTTTCCTCGACGTGATGTTCCTCAAGATCGCCAAGCACAAGAAAATCCGTTCCATGGCAACGGCTTACAAGACCGAGTTCGAGCACGTGAAAGGGTGCGACACCAAGTGCAAGAAGCAATGGAGCAAGAGAAAATACCTCCACAAGCGCCACGTCAAGTACCTCAAGAATATGATGCCATCCGTTAAGCACAAGCACTTGAAGCACAACAAGCTCTACGTGAGGCCACTAGAGCCGTTGAAGAGCGCAACCGCCAAGTGCAAGAACAAGAGGAAGCTCTTCGTCACGAGATACAAAAAGAAGCCGCCCGACGCAAAGAGCAACAAGCGAGGCGCAACCAAGCACATATTCCTCGTCCTCCTCCAAGACAAGAACGACACCAAGTGGAACAAGTGCTTCAAGACCCTCCTCCATGCCAAGAGCGACATCTTGAAGAACGAGCATTTGAGGACCTTCCTCCTCGGCAAGAACGATATCAAAATTGCTACCATGATGAAGAACTCCACGACGGCAAGCTCAAGTTCACCATGCCCAAGTTCTCCGGAAGCAATGATCCCGAAGAGTATCTCTCATGGGCCTTGAAGGTGGACAAGATTTTCCGCCTTCACAACTACGACGAGGAAAAGAAGATCGCCATGGCCTCCCTCGAGTTCCAAGACTACGTCCTTATTTGGTGGGAACAAGTGATTGAGCGATGACAAACAAGAGGCAAACCACCCATCACAACTTGGACGGAGATGAAGGATGTTATGAGAGCTTGCTTCATGCCTACACACTACACCCGTGATCTTTTCAAGAAGTTGCAACTCCTCAAGCAAGGCACGAAGACGGTGGAAGAATACTACCAAGAAATGGAGGTTGCCATGATACGAGCCAATGTCAAAGAAAATGACGAGCAAACAATGTCACGCTTCTTGAACAGCCTCAACCACCCAATCAAGCGGATTGCCGACTTCCAACCATACTCAAACCTTCTCCAGCTAGTTCATCAAGCGACAAAGGCCGAGCGACAAGTGCAAGATGACTTCAAATACGCCAAGTACTCGTCCAAGACCTACGACTCCTACTCTCAAGCTCCCGCGACTTTGGCACCTTCTATCTCAACTAGAGCATCCCCAAGTACCAGTGACAAGTCAAGTGCCAAGCAAGCTGCTCCTTCCTCGACTCATCCTCCGGCAAGCACCTACAAATCTAAGACTCCTTCATTTTTGGCGCCTCCCGATGATCCCATCAAGACAAGTTCATTCAAGTGCTTCACATGTGGCGGCCGAGGACACAAGTCTTTCCAATGCACCAACAAACGAACAATGATCTTCAACGATGATGGCACATACGACTCGATGAGTGAAGAAGAAATGGAAGCCATTGAGAACGTGGCCATGCACCAGCACGTGAACGAAGATGAAAATGATCAAGTCTTTTGTGACAACGATTCAAGTCCCTCTCTCGTGGTCTCCAAGGTATTGACGCTCCAACATCACCAAGACGAAGACCAACAGTGCCACAACTTCCACACCAAGGATGCCATCAATGGGCGCTCCGTCAAGGTCATCATTGATGGAGGTAGTTGTCACAACTTGGCAAGTGAAGAGCTATGTTCCAAGCTAAAATTGGTCAAGAAGGAGCACCCTCGTCCCTACAAGGTGCAACGGCTAAGCGACTCCGGCACCATTCAAGTGGAGCACATGGTGCAAGTGTCTTTCAAGATCGGCACCTACGAGGACACCTTAGAGTGCGATGTGGTTCCTATGTCTATGTGCCACCTTCTTTTGGGAAGACCTTGGCAATTTGACCGCGGTGTCATCCACAACGGACGAACCAACCACTATAGCTTCAAGATGAAAGGCAAGGAGTATGTGCTTCGACCAATGTCACCAAGCCAAGTGATCGCTGACAAGCAAGCTTCCACCCATCGCGGAGATACTAGTGAGAGAGTGCACCACCTCAAAGAAAGTGAGAGCCACAAGCCAAAATTGAGAGCATCTTTGCCAAGAGAGAAAAACTTAGTCCTCCCAGCCACAAAAAGAGATATGAGAGAAGTGTGTGAGAACCCATCGAGTGTCATCCACTTTGTCCTCCTATGCAAAGATGAGGTGACAAAAACTAACTATTCTAATCCTCTTCCTCTAGTGTTTTCCAACTTGTTGCAGGAATTCGAGGATGTCTTTCCCAATGAGCTACCTCCGGGTCTCCCTCCTCTACGTGGCATTGAACATAGGATCGACCTCATCCCTGGTGCACCTCTTCCAAACAAGGCTCCCTACCGCGTCAACCCCAAAGAAACTAAGGAGATCCAACGGCAAGTACAACAACTAATCGACAGCGAACATGTACGTGAAAGTTTAAGCCCTTGTGTCGTTCCAGTTATACTTGTGCCCAAGCAAGATGGTAGTTTTCACATGTGTTTAGATTATAGGCCATCAATGCTATCACCGTTCGCTATAGGCATCCCATTCCTCGCCTATATGATATGCTAGATAAACTTAGCGGCGCCACCATTTTCTCAAAAAATTGATCTTAAAAGTGGCTATTATCAAATCCGCATACAAGAAGGTGATGAATGGAAAACCGCTTTCAAAATAAATTTGGCTTGTACGAGTGGTTGGTTATGCCTATGGGTTTATCAGAAGCTCCCAGTACTTTCATGTGTCTTATGCATTTTTTGCTTTGTACTTACATTGGAGTGTTTATTGTGGTCTACTTCGATGACATACTTGTTTTTAGCAAATCCATCAAAGATCATCTAAATCATGTTAGGGCTATTTTGAAAACTCTTTGCAAGGAACGTCTTTATGCCAACATGAAAAAGTGCACATTTGGTGTTGACAAGCTTGTCTTTTTGGGTTTCGTTGTTTCCTCAAAGGGTGTCCATGTTGATGAATCAAAAATTGAAGCAATTAAAATTTGTCCCCAATCCACTAATTTGCAACAAGTGCGTAGCTTTCTTGGCCTTGCGGGTTTCTATCATTGCTTTGTGAAAGATTTTAGCACCATCGCCGCACCTTTGCATGCCTTGAGTAAGAAAAATGCTCCTTTTGTTTGGGGACCTTTGCAACCTACCGCTTTTGATGAGCTCAAATCTTTGCTTACTCATGCTGCGATTCTTGCTTTACCCAACTTTGACAAAACTTTTGAGGTTCATTGCGATGCAAGTGGTACCAAAATTGGTGGAGTTTTGATGCAAGAAAAGTGAGCTATTGCATATTTTAGTGAGAAACTATCCGGTGCTCAACTCAATTACCCCATATATGATAAAGAATTGTATGCTTTAGTGCGTGTGTTGCATGTTTGGGAGCATTACCTTAGACCGCATGAGTTTGTCATACATACCGATCATGAAACACTTAAATACCTTAAAGGTCAAACCAAGTTGAATAAACGACATGCTAAATGGAGTGAATTTATTGAATCTTTCCCCTATGTGATCAAGTACATTAAGGGCAAAGGAAATGTGGTGGCGGATGCCCTTTCCCGCAAATGCATGTTACTTACTCAACTTGAATTGAATGTAGTTGGATTTGATCATATCAAAGATTTGTATGAGCGCGATGTGACTTTTGCTACTCCTTATGCTAAGTGTGTGACGCATACTTATTGGGAATGATATTATATCAAAGATGGCTATCTTATGAGAGCTAACAAATTATGCATTCCCGAGTCTTCTCTTCGTTTGCTACTTTAGCAAGAGGCTCACAGAGGTGGACTCATGGGACACTTTGGGCGCGACAAGACTTTTGCCACACTTTCCAAGAACTATTATTGGCCCAAGATGTTTCATGATGTTGCCCGCTTCACCAACCGGTGCTCTACATGTTGCAAAGCTAAGTCACAATCTCAATCCCATGGTTTACATATGCCTTTACCAATTCCACATCAACGTTGGGAAAATATTAGCATGGATTTTGTACTTGGCTTACCAAGGACTCAAAATGGCAAGGACTCCGTTTTTGTTGTTGTGGACCGATTCTCTAAAATGGCTCATTTTATACCATGCAATAAGATAGACGCTGCTTCACATGTTGCCAATCTCTTCTGTAGGGAAATCTTTAGGTTGCACGGTGTGCCAAAGACAATTGTGTCGGATCGAGACGTCAAGTTCTTAAGCTACTTTTGGAAGACGCTATGCACCAAGCTCGGAATCAAGCTACTCTTCTCCACGGCGTATCATCCTCAAACCGATGGCCAACCGGAAGTTACCAACCAGACGCTTGCAACTCTCCTACGCATGTTGATAAAGAAGAACATCAAGGAGTGGGAGGAGTGCCTACTGCTACATCTTGAGCTTGCGTTGGTTTTCCTTGAAGAGGAAAGGGTGACGTAGCAATAGTAGCATAAGTATTTCCCTCAGTTTTTGAGAACCAAGGTATCAATCCAGTAGGAGGCTCCTCAAAAGTCCCACGCACCTACACAAACAAACAAGAACTCGCAACCAATGCAATAAAGGGGTTGTCAATCCCTTCACAACCACTTGCGAAAGTGAGATCTGATAGAAATAATATGATAAGATAAATATATTTTTGGTATTTTATAATATAGATTGAAAAAGTAAAGATGCAAATAAAAGTAGATTGAAAGCTTATATGATAAGAGATAAACCCGGGGGCCATAAGTTTCACTAGTGGCTTCTCTCAAGATAGCATAATTATTATAGTGGGTGAACAAATTACTGTCGAGCAATTGATAGAAAAGCGAATAATTATGAGATTATCTAGGCATGATCATGCATATAGGCATCACGTCCGTGACAAGTAGATCGAAGCGATTCTGCATCTACTACTATTACTCCACACATCGATCGCTATCTAGCATGCATCTAGAGTATTAAGTTCATAAAGAACAGAGTAACGCATTAAGAAAGATGACATGATATAGAGGGATAAACTCATGCAATATGATATAAACCCCATCTTTTTATCCTCGATGGCAACAATGCAATACGTGCCTTGTGATACGTCTCCAACGTATCTATAATTTTTTATTGTTCCATGCTATTATATTACCCCTTTTGGATGTTTATGGGCTTTATTTTACACATTTAAATCATTTTTGGACTAACCTACTAACCGGAGGCCCAGCCCGTATTGCTGTTTTTTTGCCTATTTCAGTATTTCGAAGAAAAGGAATATAAAATGGAGTCCAAACGGAATGAAACCTTCGGGAGCGTGATTTTTGGAACGAACATGATCCAGAGGACTTGGAGTGCAAGTCAAGAAGCAATCGAGGCGGCCAGGAGATAGGAGGGCGCGCCCACCCCTCCTGGGCATGCCCCCTATCTCCTGGGCCCCTCGAGCGGCCACCAACGTACTTCTTCCTCCTATATATACCAACGTACCCCGAAAACATCCAGGGAGCCACCGAAACACAATTTCCACTGCCGTAACCTTCTGTATACGCGAGATCCCATCTTGGAGCCTTCATCGGTGCTCCGCCGGAGGGGGAATCGACCACGAAGGGCTTCTACATCAACACCATAGCCCCTCCGATGAGTGGTGAGTAGTTTATCACAGACCTTCGGGTCCATAGTTATTAGCTAGTTGGCTTCTTCTCTCTTTTTGGATCTCAATACAATGTTCTCCCCCTCTCTTGTGGAGATCTATTCGATGTAAACTCTTTTTGTGGTGTGTTTCTCGAGATCCAATGAATTGTGGGTTTATGATCAAGTTTATCTATGAGAAATATTTGAATCTTCTCTGAATTCTTTTATGTATGATTGAGTTATCTTTGTAAGTCTCTTCGAATTATCAGTTTGGTTTGGCCTACTAGATTGATCTTTCTTGCCATGGGAGAAGTGCTTAGCTTTGGGTTCAATCTTGCGGTGTCCTTACCCAGTGACAGAAAGGGTTGCATGGCACGTATGGTATTGTTGCCATCGAGGATAAAAAGATGGGGTTTATATCATATTGCATGAGTTTATCCCTCTACATCATGTCATCTTTCTTAATGTGTTACTCTGTTCTTATGAACTTAATACTCTAGATGCATGCTGGATAGCGGTCGATGTGTGGAGTAATAGTAGTAGATGCAAGCAGGAGTCGGTCTACTTGTCACGGACGTGGTGCCTATATACATGATCATGCCTAGATAATCTCATAATTATTCGCTTTTCTATCAATTGCTCGACAGTAATTTGTTCACCCACCGTATTACTTATGCTATCTTGAGAGAAGCCACTAGTGAAACCTATGGCCCCCGGGTCTATCTTTTATCATATAAGCTTTCAATCTACTTTTATTTGCATCTTTACTTTTTGCATCTATATTATAAAATACCAAAAATATATTTATCTTATCATACTATCTCTATCAGATCTCACTTTCGCAAGTGGCCGTGAAGGGATTGACAACCCCTTTATTGCGTTGGTTGCGAGTTCTTTGTTTGTTTGTGTAGGTGCGTGGGACTTTTGAGGAGCCTCCTACTGGATTGATACCTTGGTTCTCAAAAACTGAGGGAAATACTTAGGCTACTATTGTTGCATCACCCTTTCCTCTTCAAGGAAAACCAACACAAGCTCAAGACGTAGCAAGAAGGATTTCTGGCGCCGTTGTCTGGGAGGTCTTCGCTCAAGTCAAGACATACCAAGTACCCATCACAAACTCATCTCCCTCGCATTTACATTATTTTCCATTTGCCTCTCGTTTTCCTCTCCCCCACTTCACCCTTGCCATTTTATTCGCCCTCTCTTTCCCAATCTCTCTCTCCTTTTCGCTTGCCTTTTTCTGTTTGCTTGTGTGTTGGATTACTTGTTGCCATGGCGCAAGATAATACCAAATTGTGTGATTTATCCAATACCAATAATAATGATTTCCTTAGTACTTCGATTGCTCCTCTTAATGATGTTGAGTCTTGTGAAATCAATACTGCTTTGCTGAATCTTGTTATGAAAGATCAATTCGCCGGCCTTCCTAGTGAAGATGCCGCTACTCATCTAAACAACTTTGTTGATTTGTGTGATATGCAAAAGAAGAAAGATATGGATAATGGTATTGTTAAATTGAAGTTATTTCCGTTTTCACTTAGAGATCATGCTAAAGTTTGGTTATCATCTTTGCCTAAAAATAGTATTGATTCTTGGAACAAGTGCAAAGATGCTTTTATCTCTAAGTATTTTCCTCCCGCTAAGATTATCACTCTTAGGAACGACATTATGAATTTTAAACAACTTGATCATGAGCATGTTGCCCAATCTTGGGAAAGAATGAAATTGATGATTCGCAATTGCCCTACTCATGGTTTGAATTTATGGATGATCATACAAAAAAATTATGCCGGTTTGAACTTTGCTTCTAGAAATCTTTTAGATTCCGCCACGGGAGGCACTTTTATGGAAATCACGTTAGGAGATGCTACAAAACTTCTTGATAATATTATGGCTAATTATCTCAATGACACACTGAAAGATCTTCTAGTAAAAAAGTGCATGCTATAGAAGAAATCAATGTTTTGAGTGGAAAGATGGATGAACTTATGAAGTTGTTTGCTACTAGAAATACTCATCTTGATCCCAATGATATGCCTTTGTCTACTTTGATTGAGAATAATAATGAATGTATGGATGTGAATTTTGTTGGTAGGAATACTTTTGGAAACAATGCTTATAGAGGAAACTTTAATTCTAGACTGTTCCCTAGTAATTCCTCTAATAATTATGGAAATTCCTACAATAATTCTTATGGTAATTTTAATAAGATGCCCTCTGATTTTGAGAATAGTGTGAAAGAATTTATGATTTCTCAAAAGAATTTTAATGCTTTGCTTGAACAAAAATTGCTCAAAGTTGATGATTTGGCTAGGAACGTTGATAGACTTTCGCTTGATGTTGATTCTCTTAAACTTAGATCTACTCCTCCTAAGCATGATATCAATGAGTCTCTCAAAGTCATGAGAATTTCCATTGATGAGTGCAAGGAAAGAACCGCTAGATTGCTTGCTAAGAAAGATTGCTTTGTAAAGGCGTGTTCTTCTAGTTTCCATGAAAATAATGATGAAGATCTAAAAGTTATTGATGTGTATCCTATTAGATCTTTGTTTTGCAATATGAATCTTCATAATAATGGGACTGGAGATGAGTCAACTTTATTTAGAAGGCGTCCCAAGAATTCGGAGTTTTTAGATCTTGATGCTAAATTTGGTAAAAGTGGGATTGGAGAGGTCATGACTTTAAATAGTATTGTACCCACTATCTCAGATTTCAAGGAATTTGATTATGATAATTGTTCTTTAGAAAGGTATATTTCATTGTTGTAGTCCGTTGTTAATTCTCCTCATGCTTATTGTCAAAATAAAGCTTTTACCAAACATATCGTTGATGCCTTGATGCAATCTTTTGATGAAAAACTTAATTTGGAAGTTTCTATACCTAGAAAACTTAATGATGAGTGGGAACCCACTATAAATATTAGAATTAAAGATCATGAGTGTTTTGCTTTGTGTTATTTGGGTGCTAGTGTTTCCACGATTCCGAAAACTTTATGTGATATTCTAGGTTTCCATGATCTTGATGATTGCTCTTTAAATTTGCACCTTGCGGATTCCACCATTAAAAATCCAATAGGAAGGATCAATGATGTTCTCATTGTTGCAAATATAAATTTGGTTCCCGTAGATTTTATCGTTCTTGATATAGATTGCAATCTTTCTTGCCCTATTATTCTTGGTAGACCTTTCCTTAGAACGATTGACGCGATTATTGATATGAAGGAAGGGAGTATTAGATTCCAATTTCCATTAAAGAAAGGCATGGAGCACTTTCCAAGAAATAAAGTCAAATTACCTTATGAATCTATCATGCGAGCTACCTATGAATCAAGTGCCAAAGATGGCACTACTTAGATCTATCTTCGCTTTTATGCCTAGCTAGGGGCGTTAAACGATGGCGCTAGTTGGGAGCCAACCCAGTTTTCTTTGTGTTTTTTGTTTTTGTTCCTGTTTAGTAATAAATTTTGCATCTAATTTCTGGTTAGATGTGTTTTCATGCTTTAATTAGTGTTTGTGCCAAGTAGAACCTATAGGATAACCGGTGATGATAGTTGATTTGATTCTGCTGAAAAACAGAAACTTTGCGCTCATGAGAAAAAATTCAATAAATCACTGAAACGTGATTTTGCATTGATTCGTTTTTATGCTGATCAATAAACAAATTGTCCAGGACTTCCTATTTTGGTAGGATTTTTAGAGCTCCATAAGTTTGCGTTAGTTACAGGTTGCTACAGACTGTTCTGTTGTTGACAGATTCTGTTTTTTGTGTGTTGTTTGCTTATTTTGATGCATCTATGGCTAGTATGTAAGGGTATGAATCATAGAGAACTTGGAATACAGTAGGTTTAACACCAAAATAAATAAAGAATGAGTTCATTACAGTACCTTATGTGGTGGTTTTGTTTTCTTTCACTAACAGAGCTTATGAGATTTCCTGTTGAGTTGTGTGTTGTGAAGTTTTCAAGTTTTGGGTAAAGCTTTGATGGACTATGGAATAAGAAGTGGCAATAGCCTAAGCTTGGGGATGCCCAAGGCACCCCAAGATATTCAAGAATAGCCAAAAACCTAAGCTTGGGGATGCCCCCGGAAGGCATCCCCTCTTTCGTCTTCGTTCATTGGTAACTTTACTTGGAGCTATATTTTTATTCGCCGCATGATATGTGTTTTGCTTGGAGCGTCGTGTATTATATTAGTCTTTGATTTTTAGTTTACCACAATCATCCTTACTGTACGCACGTTTTGGGAGAAGCCTCCTTGATTATAAATTATTAGAATATGCTATGTGCTTCACTTAAATCTTTTGAGCTAGATAGTTTTTGCTCTAGTGCTTCACTTATATCTTTTAGAGCACGGCGGTGGCTTAATTTTATAGAATTGCTAGTCTCTCATGATTCACTTATATTATTTTGAGAGTCTCTTAGAACAGCATGGTATTTTCTATGGTTATGAATTTGGTCCTAGAATAATGAGCATCCAAGTTGGGTATAATAAAAACTATCATAGAAAGTGCATTAAAACACTAGGATCAATTTGATGCTTGATAATTGTTTTGAGATATAAAGGTAGTAATGTTAGAGTCATGCTAGTGGGTAATTATGAAATTGAGAAATACTTTTGTTGAAGTTGGCAAGTCCTGTAGCATGCACGTATGGTAAAAGTTGTGTGACAAATTTGTTGCATGAGGTGCTCTTTTGAGTGTCTTCCTTATGAGTGGCAGTCGGGGACGAGCGATGGTCTTTTCCTACCAATCTATCCCTCTAGGGGCATGCGTAGTAGTACTTTGCTTCGAGGGCTAAGTAGACTTTTGCAATAAGTATATGAGTTCTTTATGACTAATGTGAGTCCATGGACATACGCACACTCATCCTTCCACTTAGCTAGCTTCTATTATACCGCGCAACTTTCGCCGGTAGCATGTACCCATTATTTACCTTCCTAAAAACAGCCACCATACCTACCTATTATGGCATTTCCATAGCCATTCTGAGATATATTGCCATGCAACTTTCCATCGTTCTGTTTATTATGACACACTCCATCATTGTCATATTGCTCTTTGCATGATCATGTAGTTGACATCGTTGTGGCAAAGCCACCTTCATAATTTTCATACATGTCGCTCTTGATTCATTGCATATCCCGGTACACCGCAGGAGGCATTCATTTAGAGTCATATCTTGTTCTAGCTTTGAGTTGTAATTCTTGAGTTGTAAATCAATAAAAGTGTGATGATTTTCATTATTAGAGCATTGCCCCAGTGAGGAAAGGATGATGAAGACTATGATTCCCCCACAAGTCGGGATGAGACTTCAGACTTTACGAAAAGAAAAAAGAGAGAAAGGCCAAAAAAAGGCCAAAGAAAAAAAAGTAAAGAAAAAAAAGAAAAAATAATGAGAGAAAAAGAGAGAAGGGACAATTGGTACTATCTCTTTTCCACATTTGTGCTTCAAAGTAGCACCATGATCTTCATGATAGAGAGTCTCCTATGTTGTCACTTTCATATACTAGTGGGAATTTTTTCATTATAGAACTTGGCTTGTATATTCCAATGATGTGCTTCCTCAAAATGCCCTAGGTCTTCGTGAGCAAGAAAGTTGGATGCACACCCACTTAGTTTCTTTTGTTGAGCTTTCATACATTTATAGCTCTAGTGCATCCGTTGCATGGCAATCCCTACTCACTCACATTGATATCTATTAATGGGCATCTCCATAGCCCGTTGATACGCCTAGTTGATGTGAGACTATCTTCTCCCTTTTTGTCCTTACAACCACCACCATATACCACTGTAGTGCTATGTCCATGGCTTGCGCTCATGTATTGCGTAAGAGTTGAAAAAAGCTGAAGCGCGTTAAAAAGTATGAACCAATTGCTCGGCTCGTCATCGGGGTTGTACATGATGGGAGTATTTTGTGTAATGAAAATGAAGCATGGCCTAACTATATGATTTTGTAGGGATAAGCTTTCTTTGGCTATGCTATTTTGATAGGACATGATTATTTGTTAGTATGCTTCGAAGTATTACTATTTTTATGTTTTATAAGCTTTTATCTTGAATCATTTGGATCTGAACATTCACATTAAAGAAAATTACATTGAGAATTATGCTAGATAGCATTCCACATAAAAAATTTCTTTTTTTATCATTTCGTTCTCGAGGACGAGCAGGAATTAAGCTTGGGGATGCTTGATACGTCTCCAACGTATCTATAATTTTTGATTGTTCCATGCTATTATATTACCCCTTTTGGATGTTTATGGGCTTTATTTTACACAATTATATCATTTTTGGGACTAACCTACTAACCGGAGGCCCAGCCCGTATTGCTGTTTTTTTGCCTATTTCAGTATTTCGAAGAAAAGGAATATCAAACGGAGTCCAAACGGAATGAAACCTTTGGGAGCGTGATTTTTGGAACGAACGTGATCCAGAGGACTTGGAGTGCAAGTCAAGAAGCAATCAAGGCGGCCAGGAGATAGGAGGACGCGCCCACCCCTCCTGGGCGCGCCCCCTGTCTCCTGGGCCCCTCGAGCGGCCACCGACGTACTTCTTCCTTCTGTATCCGCGAGATCCCATCTTGGAGCCTTCGTCGGCCTGTGCCGGAGGGGGAATCGACCACGGAGGGCTTCTACATCAACACCATAGCCCCTCCGATGAGTTGTAAGTAGTTTACCACAAACCTTCGGGTCCATAGTTATTAGCTAGTTGGCTTCTTCTCTCTTTTTGGATCTCAATACAATGTTCTCCCCCTCTCTTGTGGAGATCTATTCGATGTAAACTCTTTTTGCGGTGTGTTTGTCGAGATCCGATGAATTGTGGGTTTATGATCAAGTTTATCTATGAGAAATATTTGAATCTTCTCTGAATTATTTTATGTATGATTAAGTTATCGTTGCAAGTCTCTTAGAATTATCAGTTTGGTTTGGCCTACTAGATTGATCTTTCTTGCCATGGGAGAAGTGCTTAGATTTGGGTTCAATCTTGCGGTGTCCTTACCCAGTGACAGAAAGGGTTGCGAGGCACGTATTGTATTGTTGCCATCGAGGATAAAAAGATGGGGTTTATATCATATTGCTTGAGTTTATCCCTCTACATCATGTCATCTTTCTTAATGTGTTACTCTATTCTTTATGAACTTAATACTCTAGATGCATGTTGGATAGCGGTCGATGTGTGGAGTAATATTAGTAGATGCAGGCAGGAGTCGGTCTACTTGTCACGGACGTGATACCTATATACATGATCATGCCTAGATAATCTCATAATTATTCGCTGTTCTATGAGTTGCTCGATAGTAATTTGTTCACCCACCGTATTACTTATGCTATCTTGAGAGAAGCCACTAGTGAAACCTATGGCCCTCGGGTCTATCTTTTATCATATAAGCTTTGAATCTACTTTTATTTGCATCTTTACTTTTTGCATCTATATTATAAAATACCAAAAATATATTTATCTTATCATACTATCTTTATCAGATCTCACTTTCGCAAGTGGCCATGAAGGGATTGACAACCCCTTTATTGCATTGGTTGCGAGTTCTTTGTTTGTTTGTGTAGGTGCGTTGGACTTTTGAGGAGCCTCCTACTGGATTGATACCTTGGTTCTCAAAAACTGAGGGAAATACTTACGCTACTATTGTTGCATCACCCTTTCCTCTTCAAGGAAAACCAACGCAAGCTCAAGACATAGCACCTTGCTGCCCCTGCTATCACTGGGAAAGGACACTGCAAGATTGAAACCAAAGCTAAGCACTTCTCCCATTGCAAGAAAGATCAATATAGTGGGCCAAGCCAAACTGATAATTCGAAGAGACTTGCAAAGATAACTTAATCACGCATAAAAGAATTCAGAGGAGATTCAAATATTTCTCATAGATAAACTTGATCATAAACCCACAATTCATCGGATCTCGACAAACACACCGCAAAAAGAGTTACATCGAATAGATCTCCAAGAAGATCAAGGAGAACTTTGTATTGAGATTCAAAGAGAGAGAAGAATCCATCTAGCTAATAACTATGGACCCGAAGGTCTGTGGTAAACTACTCACAACTCATCGGAGAGGCCTTGGAGATGATGTAGAGGCCCTCCATGATCGATTCCCCCTCCGGCGGAGCACCGGCGAAGGCTCCAAGATGGGATCTTGCGGATACTGAAGGTTACGGCGATGGAAATACTTTTTCGTGGTCCCTTCTGATGTTTTCAGGGTATGGGTGTATATATAGGAGGAAGAAGTATGTCGGTGGATGATCGAGGGGCCCACAAGGGTGGGGGCGCGCCCACCTGTAGGGGGCGCGCCAGGCACCTTCGTGGCCGCCTCGCTTGTTTCTTGACTTCCACTCCAAGTCCTCTGGATCACGTTTGTTCCAAAAAAGATCGCTCCCGAAGGTTTCATTCCGTTTGGACTCCGTTTGATATTCCTTTTCTTCGAAACACTAAAATAGGCAAAAAAAACAGCCATTCGGGCTGGGCCTCCGGTTAGTCCCAAAAATGATATAAAAGTGTAAAGTAAAGCCCATAAACATCCAAAACGGGTAATATAATAGCATGGAACAATCAAAAATTATAAATACGTTGGAGATGTATCAAGCATCCCCAAGATTAATTCCTGCTCGTCCTCGAGTAGGTAAATGATAAAAACAGAATTTTTGATGTGGAATGCTACCTAGCATAATTCTCAGTGTAATTTTCTTTATTGTGGCATGATTGTTCAGATCCAAATGATTCAAGATAAAATCTTATAAAACATAAAAATAATAATACTTGAAGCATACTAACAAATAATCATGTCTTATCAAAATAGCATAGCCAAAGAAAGCTTATCCCTACAAAATCCTATAGTTAGGCCATGCTTCATTTTCATTACACAAAATACTCCCATCATGCACAACCCCGATGACGAGCCGAGCAATTGGTTAACACTTTTTAACGCGCTTCAGCCTTTTCAACTCTTACGCAATACATGAGCGCAAGCCATGGACATAGAACTATGGTGGTGTACGGTGGTGGTTGTGAAGACAAAAAGGGAGAGGATAGTCTCACATCAACTAGGCGTATCAACGGGCTATGGAGATGCCCATTAATAGATATCAATGTGAGTGAGTAGGGATTGCCATGCAACGGATGCACTAGAGCTATAAATATATGAAAGCTCAACAAAAGAAACTAAGTGGGTGTGCATCCAACTTGCTTGCTCACGAAGACCTAGGGCGTTTTTGAGGAATCCCATCATTGGAATACACAAGCCAAGTTCTATAATGAAAAATTGCCACTAGTATATGAAAGACAACATAGGAGACTCTCTATCATGAAGATCATGGTGCTACTTTGAAGCACAAGTGTGGAAAAGAGATAGTAGCATTGTCCCTTATCTCTTTTCTCTCTTTTCATTTTTTTTCTTTTCTCTTTTTTCCTTTTTTTATTTGGTGGGCTTCTTTGGCCTCTTTTTTATGGGCTTCTTTGGCCTCTTTTATTTTTATAAAGTCCGAAGTCTCATCCTGACTTGTGGGGGAATCATAGTCTTCATCATCCTTTCCTCACTTGGGACAATGCTCTAATAATGAAGATCATCACACTTTTGTTGATTTACATCTCAAGAATTACAACTCAATACTTAGAACAAAATATGACTCTATGTGAATGCCTTCGGCGGTGTACCGGGATATGCAATGAATCAAGAGTGACATTCATGAAAAATTATGAAGGTGGCCTTGCCACAAATACGATGTCAACTACATGACCATGCAAAGAGCAATATGACAATGATGGAGTGTGTCATAATAAACGGAATGGTGGAAAGTTGCATCGCAATATATCTCGGAATGGCTATGGAAATGCCATAATAGGTAGGTATGGTGGTTGTTTTGGGGAAGGTAGATAATGGGTGCAAGATACCGGCAAAAGTTGCGCGGCATAATAAAGGCTAGCAAAGTGGAAGGGTAAGTATGCGTATATCCATGGACTCACATTAGTCATAAAGAACTCATATACATATTGCAAAAGTTTATTAGCCCTCGAAGCAAAGTACTACTACGCATGCCCCTAGAGGGATAGATTGGTAGGAAAAGACCATCGCTCGTCCCTGTCTGCCACTCATAAGGAAGACAATCAAAAGAGCACCCCATGCAACAAATTTGTCACACAACTTTTACCATGCGTGCATGCTTCGGGACTTGCCAACTTCAACACAAGTATTTCTCAATTTCATAATTACCCAACTAGCATGACTCTAGCATTACCACCTTTATATCTCAAAACAATTATCAAGCATCAAATTAATCATAGTTTTTAATGCACTTTCTATGATAGTTTTTATTATACCCAACTTGGATGCTCATCATTCTAGGACCAAATTTATATACATAGCAAATACCATGCTGTTATAAAGAACTCTCAAAATGAGATCAAAAATTTCTTCAAAATAAAGCCACTGTCGTGCTCTAAAAAATATAAGTGAAGCACATACAGCAAACTATCTAGCTCAAAAGATATAAGTGAAGCACATAGAGTATTCTAATAAATTTCAATCAAGTGGGTTTCTCCCAAAAGGTGTTTACAGCAAGTATGATTGTGGTAAACTAAAAATCAAAGACTAATATCATACAAGACGCTCCAAGCAAAACACATATCATGTGGCGAATAAAAATATAACTCCAAGTAAAGTTACCGATAGACGAAGACGAAAGAGGGGATGCCTTCCGGGGCATCCCCAAGATTAGGCTTTTTGTTGTCCTTGAATATCTTGGGGTTCCATGGGCATCCCCAAGCTTAGGCTTTTGCCACTCCTTATTCCGTAGTCCATCAAATCTTTACCCAAAACTTGAAAACTTCACAACACAAAACTCAACAGGAAATCTCATAAGCTCCGCTAGTGCAAGAAAGAAAAACCACCACATAAGGTACTGTAATGAACTCATTATTTATTTATATTGGTGTTAAACCTACTATATTCCAACTTCTCTATGGTTCATACCCCTACATACTAGCCATAGATGCATCAAAATAAGCAAACAACACACGAAAAGCAGAATCTGACAAAAACAGAACAGTCTGTAGCAATCTGTAACTTTCGAATACTTATGGAACTCTAAAAATCCTACAAAAATATTAAGTCCTAGGCAATTTGTCTGTTGATCTACAGCAAAAATAATAAACGCAAAATCACGTTTATGTGATTTATTGATTTTTTTTCTCATGAGCGCAAAGTTTCTGTTTTTCAGCAGAATCAAATTAACTATTACCATAGGTTATCATATAGGTTCTACTTGGCACAAACACTAATTAAAACATGAAAAAACATCTAAAATTAAGTTAGATGAAATATTTATTGAATAACAGCAAGGAAAAATATTGGGTTGTCTCCCAACAAGCGCTTTTCTCTAAAGCCTTTTTAGCTAGGCATTGAGATTTCAATGATGCTCACATGAAAGACAAGAATTGAAGCATAAGGAGAGCATCATAAAACATGTGACAAACACAATTAAGTCTAACATACTTCCTATGAATATGTTTTTTATAATCAAACAAATTATCAAGGCAAGCAAAAACTAGCATATGCAAGGAATAAGACGATAGCAATCTCAACATGAAGAGAGGTAATTTAGTAACATGAAAATTTCTACAATCATATTTTCCTCTCTCATAATAATTACATGTAGGATCATATGAAAATTCAATAAAATAGCTATCACATAACATGTTCTCAACAAGATCCATATGCATGCAAAGTTGACGCTCTTCCAAGATAGTGGGATTAACATTAACTAAAGTCATGACCTCTCCAAAACCACTTTTATCAAAAATATCATAAGATTGAACATACTCCAAATATGTGGGATCTAAAGTTGACACTCTTCCAAACCCACTTTCAATATTATTGCAAACACTATTATCAATCTCATATTCATCATGGGGCTTAAATAAATTTTCAAGATTATGAGAAAAATCACCCCTATCATGATCATTGCAACAAGTAGTAGACATAGCAAAACTAGCATCCCCAAGCTTAGGGTTTTGCATATTATTAGAACAATTAACATCAATAGAATTTATAGTAAAATCATTGCAATCATGCTTTTTATTCAAGGAGTTATCATCAATCTCTTCATAAATTTCTTCATCATAATTTTTAGATTCATGAATTTCGAGCAAAGCTTCATCAAGATAATCTAGTGCACAAAACTCACTAGCAATTGGTTCATTATAATTGGAACTCTTAAAAAGATTAGCAAGCGGATGAGGATCCATAGATCTTAGCTTCTCTGTTTAGCAATAAATAAACAACTATTCCAACCAAACGAGCAACCCAGCCAAGTAAGACATCAAAGCAAACGAAAAGATGAACAGAAGAAGGGCGAATAAAACGACAAGGGTGAAGTGGGGGAGAGGAAAACGAGAGGCAAATGGCAAATAATGTAAGTGCGAGGGAGATGAGTTTGTGATGGGTACTTGGTATGTCTTGAATTGAGCGAAGACCTCCTCGGCAACGGCGCCAGAAATACTTCTTGCTACGTCTTGAGCTTGCGTTGGTTTTTCTTGAAGAGGAAAGGGTGATGCAGCAATAGTAGCATAAGTATTTCCCTCAGTTTTTGAGAACCAAGGTATCAATCTAGTAGGAGGCTCCTCAAAAGTCCCACGCACCTACACAAACAAACAAGAACTCGCAACCAACGCAATAAAGGGGTTGTCAATCCGTTCACGGCAAATTGCAAAAGTGAGATCTGATAGAGATAATAAGATAAATTCCAAGATGGGATCTCGCGGATACAGAAGGTTACGGCGGTGGAAATAGTTTTTTGTGGTCGCTTCTGATGTTTTTAGGGTACGGGTGTATATATAGGAGGAAGAAGTACTTCGGTGGATGATCCAAGGGGCCACGAGGGTGGGGGCGCGCCCACCTATAGGGGGCATGCCGGGCACCCTCGTGGCCGCCTCGCTTGTTTCTTGACTTCCACTCCAAGTCCTCTGGATCACGTTTGTTCCAAAAAGATCGCTCCCGAAGGTTTCATTCTGTTTGGACTCCGTTTGATATTCCTTTTCTTCGAAACACTAAAATAGGCAAAAAAACAGCAATTCAGGCTGGGCCTCCGGTTAGTAGGTTAGTCCCAAAAATGATATAAAAGTGTAAAGTAAAGCACATAAACATCCAAAACAGGTAATATAATAGCATGGAACAATAAAAAATTATAGATACGTTGGAGATGTATCACCTACCCATCGCCGAGTATGCCTACAACCGCGCAAGACACTCTACCACCGGCAAGTCCCCCTTCGAGGTCGTCTATGGTTTTAGCCCTTTGTCGCCATTGGACATCCTTCCTCTACCGCTTCAAGAACGAGCAAACATGGCCGCAAGTGCAAGAGCCGCCTATCTCAAGAAGATGCATGAAGAAACACTTTCCACGATCGAGCGCCAAGTACAACGACTCACTGCCAAGCTCAACATCAACAAGTCTCCGATGGTGTTCCAACCGGGTGATCAAGTATGGATACATCTCCGCAAGGACCGCTTTCCCAAGGAACACAAGTCCAAGATACTCCCGAGAGCCGACAGACCATTCAAGGTGCTTGCACGCTACAACGACAATGCCTACAAGGTCGACATCCCACATGACAAGTACAACGTTAGCGCCATCTTCAACGTCAAAGACTTGGCCAAGTACCATGGTGATGAAGAGCATGATCCATGGACGGATCTCTCCCAGGGGGGGATGATGTGGAGCATCCCTCGCCTACCCGCACCGATACTCCATCACCACTGCAAGCACCGAGAGGACCAATGAGAAGAGCACGTGCACGCGACATCGAGAACGAGGTCAATTCTATCCTCTTCAAGTTTCGTTCGGTTTCACATGAGAATTGGATTCTACCTCAAAGAGACTCGATATGCATTTTTAGGCACCAAGAAGATGATCGTGAGAAGGAGAAGACGGAGACTCGAGCATCCACGGAGCAAGGGAAAGGATAGGAGAACAAGAAGAATGAAGGAGAGAAGCTCCTGGACACCCCGGGTGCCCAGACGGAAGGGCCCGGGTGCCCGGACATGAAGTCTTGGGGAGGTCCGAACCCCCTGGACACCCCGGGTGCCCGGCCATCTCGGCCCCGGCTGCATGGCCTCTGCCTGGGCTGCGCCCCAGCCGGCCCCGAGTGCCCGGCCCTTCTCTTGGGCCTCGCCCAGCCTGCCCCGGGTGCCCGGCCCTTGCCTGCCAGCCGCTGGGCGCCACCCCGGGTGCCCGGGCTTGGGACCCCCGGGTGCCCGGCCACTCCCCAGCCAGCCCCTGACCTGGCCGGTTGCCCGGCCCCTTCGCCACCGGGTGCCCGGTCCCGCCCAGGCGCAGGCCTCTGACCGGTCCGGGTGCCCGGCCGGTTCCTCCCCAGGTGCCCGGACCCTTCTTTCGTGGCCACGCGTTTTTAGGGACTTTTTGGTCCTTTGTACCCATATTTCTCCTAGTTTCGTCCCTAGCCTTTATATACTCATCTCCTAGCTCATTTGGGAGGATAGCAAAGTATTAGATAAAACATTGTGAGCTTTTCTCCTTGCATCCCCTCCTCTTGGTGATCAAGACCCCTCTTGGGAAGAATCCTTGTGGATTACAAGACCTCCCAAGGGAGTAGATCATCATCAAGACCTCACCTCCTCTAGGAGTGGGAAGAACTTTACCTTGTGCTTGTTTCCTTGGATTGATCTTGTAATCTTGTGGATCTCATGTATGCTACTCTAGTGGATGTGATATTTGGGTTTGTTTGAGTAATTTGTGCCTTGTGTTCTTGAGTGTTCTTCCTCTTTCCCCCCTCCAAGTGTGAAAAGATCCCCTCTAGGGTTCCACCCTACAACAGAACCGTTCTTACCTACGCATCAAAACAACAATGATTTTTCATCAAGTGTGTTGTTTTTACCTTCAACAAGGACCGGCCATAGACAAACTCGATTCAACTAAAGTTGGAGAAACAGACACCCGTCAGCCACCTGTGTGCAAAACACGTTGGTAGAACCAGTCTCACGAACGCGGTCATGTAATGTCGGTCCGGGCCGCTTCATCCAACAATACTGCCGAATCAAAGTAAGACGTTGGTGGTAAGAAGTATGACTATTATCGCCCACAACTCTTTGTGTTCTACTCGTGCATATCATCTACGCATAGACCTGGCTCGGATGCCACTGTTGGGGAACGTAGCATGCAATTTCAAAAAAAATCCTATGATCACGCAAGATCTATCTAGGAGATAATAGCAACGAGAGGGGGAGAGTGTGTCCACGTACCCTCGTAGACCTAAAGCGGAAGCGTTTAGATAACGCGGTTGATGTAGTCGAACGTCTTAACGGTCCAACCGATCCAAGTACCGAACGTACGGCACCTCCGTGTTCAGCAAACGTTTAGCTCGATGACGCCCCTCGAACTCTTGATCCAGTAGAGGGTTGAGGGAGAGTTCCGTCAGCACGACAGCATGGTGATGGTGTTGATGACGTGATCCGCGCAGGGCTTTGCCTAAGCACTACGACGTTATGACCGTAGGAGTAAACTTTGGAGGGGGGCACTGGACACGGCAAAGAGAACAATTGATGTGCCTTTGGGGTGCCCCCTGCCCACGTATGTAAAGGAGGGGGGGAGAGGCCGGCGGCCAGGAGGGACGTGCCATGGGGGGAGTCCTACTTGGACTCCTAGTCCAAGTAGGATTCGCCCCCCCCCCCTTACCTTTTTTCCACCGGAGGGAATAGGAAGGAGAGGGAGAGGTAAAGGGAAGGGGGGCGCCGCCCCTCCTCCTTGTCCTATTCAGACTCCCTAGAAGGGGGCGCGCGGCCACCCCCGCGGGCCCAACACTTCCCCGGGGGGTTCCGGTAACCCCTCGGTGCTCCGGAAAATGTCCAAACTTCTCCGAAACTATTCCGGTATCCGAACATAACCTTCCAATATATGAATCTTTACCTCTCGACCAATTCGAGACTCCTCGTCATGTCCGTGATCTCATCCAGGACTCCTAACAAACTTCGGTCATCAAAAACACACAACTCATAATACAAATTGTCATCAAACGTTAAGCGTGCGGACCCTACGGCTTCGAGAACTATGTAGACATGATTGAGACACATCTCCGATCAATAACCAATAGCGGAACCTGGATGCTCATATTGGCTCCTACATATTCTGTTGGGGAACGTAGTAATTTCAAAATTTTCCTACGCACACGCAAGATCATGGTGATGCATAGCAACGAGAAGGGAGAGTGTTGTCTACGTACCCTCATAGACCGAAAGCGGAAGCGTTAGCACAACGCGGTTGATGTAGTTCGTACGTATTCACGATCCGACCGATCAAGTACTGAACGTACGGCACCTCCGAGTTCAGCACACGTTCAGCCCGATGACGTCCCTCGAACTCCGATCCAGCCGAGTGTTGAGGGAGAGTTTCGTCAGCACGACAGCATGGTGACGATGTTGATGTTCTACCGACACAGGGCTTTGCCTAAGCACCACTACAGTATTATCGAGGTGGGCTATGGTGGAGGGGGGCACCGCACACAGCTAAAAGATCAAACAGATCAATTGTTGTTGTGCCTAGAGGTGCCCCCTACCCTCGTATATAAAGTATCAAGGGGGAGGGGGCGGCCGGCCAGGAGGAGACGCGCCAGGGAGGAGTCCTACTCCCACTGGGAGTAGGACTCCCTCCTTTCCTAATCCAAGCAGGAGAGGGGAAGGAAGGGGAGGAGAAGGAGAAGGAAGGAGAGGGAGGGAAAGGAGTAAAGGGGGGCCGGCCCCTAGTCCAATTTGGTTTGGGCTAGGGGGGCGCGCGCCCTGCCTCCTCTCTTCCACCACTTGGCCCATGAGGCCCATTACTTCTTCCTCGTATTCCCGTAACTCCCCGGTACCCCTAAAAATACCCGAATCACTCAGAACCTTTTCGGAGTCCGAATATAATCGTCCAATATATCGATCTTATGTCTCGACCATTTCGAGACCCCTCGTCATGTCCCCGATCTCATCCGGGACTCCGAACTCCTTCGGTACATCAAAACTCATAAACTCATAATATAACTGTCATCGAAACCTTAAGCGTGCGGACCCTACGGGTTCGAGAACTATGTAGACATGACCGACACACGTTTCTGGTCAATAACCAATAGCGGAACTTGGATGCTCATATTGGCTCCTACATATTCTACGAAGATTTTTATCGGTCAAACTGCATAACAACATACGTTGTTCCCTTTGTTATCGGTATGTTGCTTGCCCGAGATTGGATCGTCGATATCTCAATACCTAGTTCAATCTCGTTACTGGCAAGTCTCTTTACTCGTTCCATAATACATCATCTCGCAACTAACTCATTAGTTGCAATGCTTGCAAGGCTTATAGTGATGTGCATTACCGAGTGGGCCCAGAGATACCTCTCCGACAATCGGAGTGACAAATCCTAATCTCGAAATACGCCAACCCAACAAGTACCTTTGGAGACACCTATAGAGCACCTTTATAATCACCCAGTTATATTGTCACGTTTGGTACCACACAAAGTGTTCCTCGGGTAAACGGGAGTTGCATAATCTCATTGTCATAGGAACATGTATAAGTCATGAAGAAAGCAATAGCAACATACTAAACGATCATGTGCTAAGCTAACGGAATGGGTCATGTCAATCATATCATTCTCCTAATGATGTGATCCCGTTAATCAAATGACAACTCATGTCTATGGTTAGGAAACTTAACCATCTTTGATTCACGAGCTAGTCAAGTAGAGGCATACTAGTGACACTCTGTTTGTCTATGTATTCACACATGTATTATGTTTCCGGTTAATAAAATTCTAGCATGAATAATAAACATTTATCATGATATAAGGAAATAAATAATAACTTTATTATTGCCTCTAGGGCATATTTTCCTTCAGTCTCCCACTTGCACTAGAGTCAATAATCTAGTTCACATCATCATGTGATTCAACATAAATATTCACATCTGTATGTGATTAACACCCATAGTTCACATCGTCATGTGACCAACACCCGAAGGGTTTACTAGAGTCAATAATTTAGTTCACATCGCTATGTGAATAACACCCAAAGAGTACTAAGGTATGATCATGTTTTGCTCGTGAGAGAAGTTTAGTCAACGGGTCTGTCACATTCAGAGCTGTATGTATTTTGTAAATATTCTATGTCTACAATGCTCTGCATGGAGCTACTCTTGCTAATTGCTCCCACTTTCAATATGTATCCAGATTGAGACTTAGAGTCATCTGGATCGGTGTAAAAGCTTACATCGATGTAACTCTTTACGACGAACTCTTTTTATCACGTCCATAATCGAGAAACATGTCCTTAGTCCTCACTAAGGATATTCTTGACCGTTGTCCAGTGATCTACTCTTAGATCAAAATTGTATTCCTTTGCCAAACTCAAAGCAAGGTATACAATGGTCTAGTACATAGTATAGCATGCTTTATAGAACCTATGACTGAGGCATAGGGAATGACTTTTCATTCTCTTTCTATTTTCTGCCATGGTCGAGTTTTGAGTCTTACTCAACTTCACACCTTGCAACACAGGCAAGAACTCTTTCTTTGACTGTTCCATTTGAACTACTTCAAAATCTTGTCAAGGTATGTACTCATTAAAAAATCTTATCAAGCGTCTTGATCTATCTCTATAGATCTTGATGCTCAATGTGTAAGCAGCTTCACCGAGGTCTTTCTTTGAAAAAATCCTTTCAAACACTCCTTTATGCTTTCCAGAAAAATTCTACATCATTTCCGATCAACAATATGTCATTCACATATACTTATCAGAAAGGCTGTAGTGCTCCCACTCACTTTCTTGTAAATACAGGCCTTTCCAAAAGTCTGTATAAAACCATATGCTTTGATCAACGCATCAAAGCGTATATTCCAACTCCGAGATGCTTGCACCAGTCCATTGATGGATCGCTGGAGCTTGCATATTTTGTTAGCACCTTTCGGATCGACAAAACCTTCTGGTTGCATCATATACAACTCTTCTTCCAGAAATCATTCAGGAACATAGTTTTGATATCCATTTGCCAAATTTCATAAAATGTGGCAATTGCTAACATGATTCGGACAGACTTAAGCATCGTTATGAGTGAGAAAATCTCATCATATTCAACACCTTGAACTTGTCGAAAACCTTTTGCGACAATTCGAGCTTTTGTAGATAGTAACACTACTATCAGTGTCCGTCTTCCTCTTGAAGATCCATTTATTTTCTATGGATTGCTGATCATCAGGCAAGTCCACCAAATTCCACACTTTGTTCTCATACATGGATCCTTTCTCAGATTTCATGGCCTCCAGCCATTTTGTGGAATCTGGGCTCACCATCGCTTCTTCATAGTTCGTAGGTTCATCATGGTCTAGTAACATGACTTCCAGAACAGGATTACCATACCACTCTGGTGTGGATCTTACTTTGGAAGACCTACGAGGTTCGGTAGTAACTTGATCTGAAGCTTCATGATCATCATCATTAGCTTCCTCACTAATTGGTGTAGGAATCACAGGAACTGATTTCTGTGATGAACTAATTTTCCAATAAGGGAGCAAGTACAGTTACCTCATCAAGTTCTACTTTCCTCCCACTCACTTCTTTCGAGAGAAACTCCTTCTCTAGAAAGGATCCATCTTAGCAACGAATATCTTGCCTTCGGATCTGTGATAGAAGGTGTACCCAACAATTTCCTTTGGGTATTCTATGAAGACACACTTCTTCGATTTAGGTTCGAGCTTATCAGGTTGAAACTTTTTCACATAAGCATCGCAACCCCAAACTTTAAGAAACGACAACTTTGGTTTCTTGCCAAACCACAGTTCATAAGGCGTCGTCTCAACGGATTTCGATGGTGCCCTATTTAAAGTGAATGCGGCTATCTCTAATGCATGACCCCAAAACGATAGTGGTAAATCGGTAAGATACATCATAGATTGCACCATATCCAATAAAGTGCGGTTATGACGTTCGGACACACCATTACGCTGTGGTGTTCCATGTGGCGTGAGCTGTGAAACTATTCCACATTATTTTATATGAAGGCCAAACTCGTAACTCAAATATTCTCCTCCACGATTAGATCGTAGAAACTTTATTTTCTTGTTACGATGATTCTCCACTTCACTCAGAAATTCTTTGAACTTTTCAAATGTTTCAGACTTGTGTTTCATTAAGTAGATATAGTCATATCTGCTCAAATCATCTTGTGAAGGTCAGAAAATAATGATACCCGCCACGAGCATCAACACTCATTGGACTGCATACATCGGTATGTATTCTTTCCAACAAATCAGTAGCTCGTTCCATTGTTCCAGAGAACGGAGTTTTAGTCATCTTGACCATAAGGCACGGTTCACAAACATCAAATGATTCATAATCAAGTGATTCCAAAAATCCATCTTTATGGAGTTTCTTCATGCGCTTTACACTGATATGACCCAAACGGCAGTGCCACAAATAAGTTGCACTATCATTATCGACTCTGCATCTTTTGGCTTCAATGTTATGAATATGTGTATCACCATGATCAAGATTCAATAAACCATCAACATTGGGTGTATGACCATAGAAGGTCTTATTCATGTAAACAGAATAACAATTTATTCTCTATCTTAGATGAATAATTGTATCGCAATAAACATGATCTAATCATATTTATGCTCAACGCAAACACCAAATAACATTTATTTAGGTTCAACACTAATCTCGAAAATATAGGGAGTGTACAATGATGATCATATCAATCTTGGAACCACTTCCAACACACATCGTTACTTCACCCTCAACTAGTCTCTGTTTATTCTGTAACTCCTGTTTCAAGTTACTAATCTTAGCAACCGAACAAGTATCAAATACTCAGGGGCTACTATAAACACTAGTAAGGTACACATCAATAACCTGTATATCAAATATACCCTTGTTCACTTTTCCATCCTTCTTATCCACCAAATATTCAAGGCATTTCCGCTTCCAGTGACCATTTCCTTTGCAGTAGAAGCACTTAGTTTCAGGCTTTGGTCCAGCTTTGGGCTTCTTTACGGGAGTGGCAACTTGCTTGCCATTCTACTTGAAGTTCCCTTTCTTTTCCTTTGCCTTTTTCTTGAAACTAGTGGTCTTATCAATCATCAACACTTGATGCTCTTTCTTGATTTCTACCTTCGTTGATTTCAACATCACGAAGAGCTCGAGAATCGTTTTCGTCATCCCTTGCATACTATAGTTCATCACGAAGTTCTAGTAACTTAGTGATGGTGACTAGAGAATTATGTCAATCACTATCTTATCTGGAATATTAACTCCCACTTGATTCAAGTGATTGAAGTACCCAGACAATCTGAGCACATGCTCACTAGTTGAGCGATTCTCCTCCATCTTTTAGCTATAGAACTTGTTGGAGACTTCATATCTCTCAACTCGGGTATTTGCTAGAAATATTAACTTCAACTCCTGGAACATCTCATATGGTCCATGACGTTCAAAACGTCTTTGAAGTCCCGATTCTAAGCCGTTTAAGCATGGTGCACTAAACTATCAAGTAGTCATCATTTTGAGCTAGCCAAACGTTCATAACGTCTGCATCTGCTCCTGCAATAGGTTTGTCACCTAGCGGTGTATCAAGGACATAATTCTTCTGTGCAGCAATGAGGATAAACCTCAGATCATGGATCCAATCCGCATCATTGCTACTAACATCTTTCAACATAGTTTTCTCTAGGAACATATCAAAATAAACGTATGAAAGCAACAAAGCGAGCTATTGATCTACAAGATAATTTGCAAAATACTACGAGGACTAAGTTCATGATAAATTTAAGTTCAGTTAATCATATTACTTAAGAACTCCCACTTAGATAGACATCTGTCTAATCATCTAAGTGATCACGTGATCCAAATCGACTAAACCATAACCGATCATCACGTGAAATGGAGTGGTTTTCAATGGTGAACATCACTATGTTGATCATATCTACTATATGATTCACGCTTGACCTTTCGGTCTCAGTGTTCCGAGGCCATATCTGCATATGCTAGGCTCGTCCAGTTTAACCCGAGTATTCCGCGTGCGCAAAACTGGCTTGCACCTGTTGTAGATGGACGTAGAGCTTATCACACCCGATCATCACGTGGTGTTTGGGCACGACGAACTTTGGAAACGGTGCATACTCAGGGAGAACACTTTTATCTTGAAATTTAGTGAGAGATCATCTTATAATGCTACCGTCAATCAAAACAAAATAAGATGTATAAAAGATAAACATCATATGCAATCAAAAATATGTGACATGATATGGCCATCATCATCTTGTGCCTTTGATCTCCATCTCCAAAGCATCGTCATGATCTCCGGCATGACACCATGATCTCCATCATCATGATCTATATCAATGTGTCATCACATGGTCGTCTCACCAACTATTGCTCTTGCAACTATTGCTATCGCATATCGATAAAGTAAAGCAATTATTTGGTGCTTGCATCTTATGCAATAAAGAGACAACCATAAGGCTTCCGCCAGTTGCCGATAACTTCAACAAAACATGATCATCTCATACAACAACTTATATCTCATCAAGTCATGACCATATCACATCACAACATGCCCTCCAAAAACAAGTTAGACGTCCTCTACTTTGTTGTTGCAAGTTTTACATGGCTGCTACGGGCTGAGCAAGAACCGTTCTTACCTACACATCAAAACCACAATGATAGTTCGTCAAGTTAGTGTTGTTTTAACCTTCTCAAGGACCGGGCGTAGCCACACTCGGTTCAACTAAAGTTGGAGAAACTGACACCCGCCAGCCACCTGTGTGCAAAGCACGTCGGTAGAACCAGTCTCGCGTAAGCGTACGCGTAATGTCGGTCCGGGCCGCTTCATCCAACAATACCGCTGAACCAAAGTATGACATGCTGGTAAGCAGTATGACTTGTATCGCCCACAACTCACTTGTGTTCTACTCGTGCATATAACATCAACGCATAAAACCTAGGCTCGGATGCCACTGTTGGGGAACGTAGTAATTTCAAAATTTTCCTACCCACACGCAAGATCATGGTGATGCATAGCAACGAGAGGGGAGAGTGTTGTCCATGTACCCTCGTAGACCGAAAGCGGAAGCGTTAGCACAGCGCGGTTGATGTAGTTCGTACGTCTTCACGATCCGACCGATCAAGTACCGAATGTACGGCACCTCCGAGTTCAGCACACGTTCAGCCCGATGACGTCCCTCGAACTCCGATCCAACCGAGTGTTGAGGGAGAGTTTTGTCAGCACGACAGCGTGGTGACGATGTTGATGTTCTACCGATGCAGGGCTTCGCCTAAGCACCGCTATAGTATTATCGAGGTGGACTATGGTGGAGGGGAGCACCGCACACGGCTAAAAGATCAAACAGATCAATTGTTGTTGTGCCTAGAGGTGCCCTCCTGCCCCCGTATATAAAGGATCAAGGGGGAGGAGGCGGCCAACCAGGAGGAGGCGCGTCAGGGAGGAGTCCTACTCCCACCGGGAGTAGGACTCCCTCCTTTCCTAATCCAAGTAGCAGAGGGGAAGGAAGGGGAGGAGAAGGAGAAGGAAGGAGAGGGAGGAAAAGGAGGAAAGGGGGGCCGGCCCCCTAGTCCAATTCGGTTTGGGCTAGGGGGGGCGCGCCCTGCCTCCATTCTTCCACCACTTGGCCCATGAGGCCCATTACTTCTTCCTCGTATTCCCGTAACTCCCCGGTACCCCGAAAAATACCCGAATCACTCGGAACCTTTCCAAAGTCCGAATATAGTCGTCCAATATATCGATCTTTATGTCTTGGCCATTTCGAGACTCCTCGTCATGTCCTCGATCTCATCCGGGAGTCCGAACTTCTTAGGTACATCAAAACTCATAAACTCATAATATAACTGTCATCGAAACCTTAAGCGTGCGGATCCTACGGGTTCGAGAACTATGTAGACATGACCGACACACGTTTCCGGTCAATAACCAATAGTGGAACCTGGATGCTCATATTGGCTCCTACATATTCTACGAAGATCTTTATCGGTCAAACCGCATAACAATATACGTTGTTCCCTTTGTCATCGGTATGTTACTTGCCCGAGATTCGACCGTCGGTATCTCAATACCTAGTTCAATCTCGTTACTGGCAAGTCTCTTTACTCGTTCCATAATACATCATCTCGCAACTAACTCATTAGTTCCAATGCTTGCAAGGCTTATAGTGATGTGCATTACCGAGTGGGCCCAGAGATACCTCTCCGACAATCGGAGTGACAAATCATAATCTCGAAATACGCCAACCCAACAAGTACCTTTGGAGACACCTGTAGAGCACCTTTATAATCACACAGTTACGTTGTGACGTTTGGTAGCACACAAAGTGTTCCTCCGGTAAATGGGAGTTGCATAATCTCATTGTCATAGGAACATGTATAAGTCATGAAGAAAGCAATAGCAACATACTAAACGATCGTGTGCTAAGCTAACGGAATGGGTCATGTCAATCATATCATTCTCCTAATGATGTGATCCCATTAATCAAATGACAACTCATGTCTATGGTTAGAAAACTTAACCATCTTTGATTCACGAGCTAGTCAAGTAGAGGCATACTAGTGACACTCTGTTTGTCTATGTATTCACACATGTATTATGTTTTCGGTTAATAAAATTCTAGCATGAATAATAAACATTTATCATGATATAAGGAAATAAATAATAACTTTATTATTGCCTCTAGGGCATATTTCCTTCATATTCTATGAAGATCTTTATCGGTCAAACCGCACAACAACATACGTTGTTCCCTTTGTCATCGGTATGTTACTTGCCCGAGATTCGATCGTCGGTATCATCATACCTAGTTCAATATCATTACCAGCAAGTCTCTTTACTCGTTCTGTAATGCTTCATCCCGCAACTAACTCATTAGTCACATTGCTTGCATGGCTTATAGTGATGAGCACTACCGAGAGGGCCCGGAGATACCTCTCCGATACACGGAGTGACAAATCCTATTCTCGATCTATGCCAACCCAACAAACACCTTTAGAGACACTTGTAGAGCATCTTTATAATCACCCAGTTATGTTGTGACGTTTCATAGCACACAAGGTGTTCCTCCTGCATTCGGGAGTTTCATAATCTCATAGTAAGAGGAACATGTATAAGCCATGAAGAAAGCAATAGCAATAAAACTTAACGATCATTATGCTAAGCTAACGGGTGGGTCTTGTCCATCACATCATTCTCTAATGATGTGATCCCGTCCATCAAATGATAACACATGTTGATACGTCTCCAACATATCTATAATTTTTTATTGTTCCATGCTATTATATTATCTGTTTTGGATGTTTAATAGGCATTTATATGCTATTTTATATTATTTTTGGGACTAACCTATTAACCGAGGGCACAGTGCCAGTTTCTATTTTTTTGCCTATTTTAGAGTTTCGCAGAAAAGGAATACCAAACGGCGTCCAAATGGAATGAAACCTTCGTGATAATCTTTCTTGGACCCAAAGCTAACCAGAAGACTTGGAGATGAAGTCGGAGACGCAACGAGGAAGCCACGAGGCAGGAGGGCGCGCCCCCACTCTTGTGGGTCCCTCATGGCTCCCCTGACCTAGTTCCTTCGCCTATATATACTCTTATACCCTGAAAACATCCAGGGGAGCCACGAAACCACTTTTCCACCGCCGCAACCTTATGTACCCGTGAGATCCCATCTAGGGACCTTTTCTGGCATCATGCCGGAGGGGATTCGATCACAGAGGGCTTCGACATCAACACCATTACCTCTCTGATGAAGCGTGAGTATTTTACCACAGACCTTCGGGTCCATAGTTATTAGCTAGATGGCTTCTTCTCTCTCTTTGATTCTCAATACCATGTTCTCCTCGATGTTCTTGGAGATCTATTCGATGTAATATTCTTTTATGGTGTGTTTGCCCAGATCTGATGAATTGTGGATTTATGATCAAGATTATCTCTGAATATTATTTGGTTCTTCTCTGAATTCTTATATGCATGATTTGATATCTTTGCAAGTCTCTTCGAATTATCGGTTTAGATTGGCCTACTAGATTGATCTTTCTTGCCATGCGAGAAGTGCTTAGCTTTGGATTCAATCTTGCGGTGTCCTTTCCCAGTGATAGTAGGGGTTGCAAGGCACGTATTGTATTGTTGCCATCGAGGATAAAAAATGGGGTTTTCATCATATTGCTTGAGTTAATTCCTCTACATCATGTCATCTTGCTTAATGCGTTACTCCGTTCTTTATGAACTTAATACTCTAGATGCATGTTGGATAGCGGTCGATGTGTGGAGTAATAGTAGTAGATGCAGGCATGAGTCGGTCTACTTGACATAGACGTGATGCCTATGTTCATGATCATTGCCTTAGATATATGCACTTTTCTATCAATTGCTCGGCAGTAATTTGTTCACCCACCGTAATATTTGCTCTCTTGAGAGAAGCCACTAGTGAAACCTATGGCCCTCGGTTCTCTTTTCCATTATATTGAATCTTGTTTACATCTTGCTAGTTTCCGATCTACTATTTTGCAATCTTTCACTTTCCAATCTATAAACCAAAAATACCAAAAATATTTACTTTACCGTTTATCTATCTCTATCAGATCTCACTTTTGCAAGTGACCGTGAAGGGATTGACAACCCCTTTATCGCGTTGGGTGCAAGTTGTTGATTGTTTGTGCAGGTATTCGGTGACTTGTGCGTTGTCTCCTACTGGATTGATACCTTGGTTCTCAAAACTGAGGGAAATACTTACGCTACTTTGTTGCATCACTCTTTCCTCTTCAAGGTAAAACCAACGCAAGCTCAAGAGGTAGCAAGAAGGATTTCCTTTTTAAAAAAAAAGAAGGATTTCTGGCGCAGTTGCCAGGGAGATCTACGCCAAGTCAAGCCATACCAAGTACCCATCATAAAATGTTCTCCCTTGCATTATATTATTCGCAATTCGCCTCTCGTTTTCCTCTCCCCCACTTCTAAAACGATTTTCGAAAACCTTTGCCTTTTCTTCGCCCCTCTTCCATTCGTCTCTTTTCGCTTGCTTTTTGTGTGCTCATTTGTTAGATTGGTTTGTTGCTATCATGTCTGAAACTGGGGAGGTAATCGTTGAAAATCTTGAAGAAACACTTGAGTCTTGTTATTTGAATCATGAAACTGAAACTCCACCTAATTACAAAACAAAAATCTTTCGTGTGGGGGACGGTAATATTATTGGAAAAACTGTTATCCAAGAATTCTTTGATTGCACGTGATCCATGCCTATTAATAAAAAGTCTATTCTTCTTAAGACCAATTGTTATGCAGACGCCATTGTTATGTTCGTTGAGAAACTAGAAAGAAAATTTGTGCATATTCATCCTGCTTTGCAAAAGGTGTTTTATGAACTTCCCAATATTAATCACCCAATAGCTAAAAGATTGCCACCATTATCCTTATGTGTGAATCTGATTTTATAATACAAGAATCTAGGGATATTTTTTCTTTCTATAAAAAGGATGTTGAACACCCTCGGATTATAGATATTATTTATGACAAAGAAACCATGCGTAGTTTGGAGTCTAGAGATTATCAATCTTATAGTGAAAATCTTAGGAAGAGAATTTCCTATCCTGAAATATCTCAATCTTTGTACCTTGAGGCTTTTGAGGAGTTTGATTGGATTACTAGAGGAATTTATGTAGGATTCAATAGGGATTGGTTGAATAAAATGATGGAGGAACCCGTTAGAATGGAGCTACGCATCTTATATGATGATATATACGGTGATCATCCCGACTATGGGTTTATGAATGTTAAAATTACAAATCAAAGTCCTTTCCATGATTTAAGTTCATCTTCAAAAAGGGAAATAAGGGAAAGGATAGATTTTATAAGACGAGTTTTGGAGGATTTGATGAGAAAAGAATTACATACCGAAGATGGCAATACCTTCTATTCGTGTTTTTATGCCTAGCTAGGGGAGTTAAACGATAGCGCTTGTTGGGAGGCAACCCAATTTTATTTTTGTTCTTTGCTTTTTGCTCCTGTTTAGTAATAAATAATCTATCTAGCCTCTGGTTATATGTGGTTTTAAGTTTTAGTTAGTGTTTGTGCCAAGTAGAACATTTGGGAAGACTTGGGTGAAAGTTGATTTGATCTTGCTGAAAAACAGAAACTTTCATGCTCACGAGATTATTTGTCATTTTTAACAAAATAGTGATTTTGAGTTGATTCTTTTTGCAGAAGATTAATAGACAAATTCCTCACGTCCACAACTTTATTTTAGAATTGTTGGAGTTACAGAAGTATTCGGGAGTTACAGATTACTACAGATTGTTCTGCTTTTGACAGATTCTATTTTTGGCGTGTTGTTTGCTTATTTTGATGAATCTATGAGTAGTATCGGGGATAATGAACCATGGAGAAGTTGGAATGTAGTAGATATTACATCAACATAAATAAAGAATGAGCTCACAATAGTAACTTAAAGTGGTGATTTATTTTCTTATACTAACGGAACTCATGAGATTTTCTGTCGAGTTTTGTGTTTTGAAGTTTTCAAGTTTTGGGTAAGGATTTGATGGACTTTGGAATAACAAGTGGCAAGAGACTAAGCTTGGGGATGCCCAAGGCACCCCAAGGTAAAAATCTAAGGACAACCAAAAGCCTAAGCTTTCCGGGGCATCCCCTCTTTCGTCTTCGTCTATCGGTAATTTTACTTGAGGCTATATTTTTATTCACCACATGATATATGTTTTGCTTGGAGCATCTTGTATGATTTGAGTCTTTGCTTTTTATTTTACCACAATCATCCTTGCTGTACAAACCTTTTGGGAGAGACACGCATGAATCGTGACTTATTTAGAATACTCTATGTGCTTCACTTATATCTTTTGAGCTAGACAATATTACTCTAGTGCTTCACTTATATCTTTTAGAGCACGGCAGTGGTTTTATTTTATAGAAATTGTTGAACTCTCATGCTTCACTTATATTATTTTGAGAGTCTTTTAGAACAGCATGGTAATTTGCTTAGGTTATAAAATTAGTCCTAATATGATGGGCATCCAGGATGGATATAATAAAAACTTTCATATGAAGTGCATTGAATACTATGAGAAGTTTGATTCTTTATGATTGTTTTGAGATATGAAGATGGTGATATTAGAGTCAAGCTAGTAGAGTAGTTGTGAATTTGAGAGATACTTGTGTTAAAGTTTGTGATTCCCGTAGCATGCACATATGGTGAACTGTTATGTGATGAAGTTGGAGCATGATTTATTTATTGATTGTCTTCCTTATGAGTGGCGGTCGGGGACGAGCGATGGTCTTTTCCTACCAATCTATCCCCCTAGGAGCATGAGCGTAGTACTTCGTTTCAATAACTAATAGATTTTTGCAATAAGTATGTGAGTTCTTTATGACTAATGTTGAGTCCATGGATTATACGCACTCTCACTCTTCCACCATTGCTAGCCTCTCTTGTGTCGCGCAATTTTCACCGATACCATACACCCACCATATACCTTCCTCAAAAAAGCCACCATACCTACCTATTATGGCATTTCCATAGCCATTCCGAGATATATTTCCATGCAACTTTCCACCATTCCGTTTATTATGACACACTCCATCATTGTCATATTGCTTCGCATGATCATGTAGTTGACATCGTATTTGTGGCAAAGCCACGGTTCATAATTTTTTCATACATGTCACTCTTGATTCATTGCACATCCCAATACACCGCCCGAGGCATTCACATGGAGTAATATTTTGTTCTAAGCATTGAGTTGTAATTCTTGAGTTTTACGTAAACAAAAGTGTGATGATCTTCATTATTAGAGCATTATCCCAGTGAGGAAAGCATGATGGAGACTATGATTCCTCCACAAGTCGGGATAAGGCCATAAAAAAAGAGAAGGCCCAAATAAAAAATGAGAGAAAAAGAGACAAGGGGAAATGTTACTATCCTTTTTCCACACTTGTGCTTCAAAGTAGCACCATGATCTTCATGATAGAGAGTCTCTTATGTTGCCACTTTCATATACTTGTGGGAATTTTCGTTATAGAACTTGGCTTGTATATTCCAATGATGGTCTTCCTCAAAATGCCCTAGGTCTTCATGAGCAAGCAAGTTGGATGCACACCCACTTAGTTTCTTTTTGAGCTTTCATACACTTATAGCTCTAGTGCATCCGTTGCATGGCAATCCCTACTCACTCACATTGATATCTATTGATGGGCATCTCCATAGCCCGTTAATACGCCTAGTTGATGTGAGACTATCTTATCCTTTTTGTCTTCTCCACAACCACCATTCTATTCCACCTATAGTGTTATATCCATGGCTCACGCTCATGTATTGCGTTAAGGTAAAAAAAAGTTTGAGAACATCAAAAGTATGAAACAATTGCTTGGCTTGTCATCGGGGTTGTGCATGATTTAAATATTTTTTGTGATGAAGATAGAGCATGGCCAGATTATATGATTTTGTAGGGATAGCTTTCTTTGGACATGTTATTTTGAGAAGACATGATTGCTTTGTTAGTATGCTTGAAGTATTATTATTTTTATGTCAGTATTAAACTTTTGTCTTGAATCTTTCGGATCTGAACATTCATGCCACAATAAAGAAAATTACATGGATACATATGTTAGGTAGCATTCCACATCAAAAATTATGTTTTTATCATTTACCTACTCGAGGAAGAGCAGGAATTAAGCTTGGGGATGCTTGATACGTCTCCAACGTATCTATAAATTTTGATTGTTCCATGCTATTATATTATCTGTTTTGGATGTTTAATAGGCATATATATGCTATTTTATATTATTTTTGGGACTAACCTATTAACCGAGGGCCCAGTGCCAGTTTCTGTTTTTTTGCCTATTTTAGAGTTTCGTAGAAAAGGAATACCAAACGGAGTCCAAACGGAATGAAACCTTCCCGATAATCTTTCTTGGACCGAAAGCAAACCAGAAGACTTGGAGATGAAGTCAGAGACGCGTCAAGGAAGCCACGAGGCAGGAGGGAACGCCCAGGGGGGTAGGGCGCGCCCCCCACCCTCGTGGGTCCCTCGTGGGTCCCCTGACCTAGTTCCTTCACCTATATATACTCTTATACCCTGAAAACATCCAGGGGATCCACGAAACCACTTTTCCACCGTCGCAACCTTCTGTACCCGTGGGATCCCATCTAGGGACCTTTTCCGGCGTCCTGCCGGAGAGGGATTCGATCACGGAGGGCTTCTACATCAACACCATTACCTCTCTGATGAAGCGTGAGTAGTTTACCACAGACCTTCGGGTCCATAGTTATTAGCTAGATGGCTTGTTCTCTCTCTTTGATTCTCAATACCATGTTCTCCTCGATGTTCTTGGAGATCTATTCGATGTAATATTCTTTTACGGTGTGTTTGCAGAGATCTAATGAATTGTGGATTTATGATCAAGATTATCTATGAAAATTATTTGGTTCTTCTCTGAATTCTTATATGCATGATTTGATATCTTTACAAGTATCTTCGAATTATCGGTTTAGTTTGGCTACTAGATTGATCTTTCTTGCCATGGGAGAAGTGCTTAGCTTTGGGTTCAATCTTGCGGTGTCCTTTCCCAGTGACAGTAGGGGAGGCAAGGCACGTATTGCATTGTTGCCATCGAGGATAAAAGGATGGGATTTTCATCATATTGCTTGAGTTAATTCCTCTACATCATGTCACCTTACTTAATGTGTTACTCCGTTCTTTATGAACTTAATACTCTAGATGCATGCTGGATAGTGGTCGATGTGTGGAGTAATAGTAGTAGATGCAGGCAGGAGCCGGTCTACTTGACACGGATGTGATGCCTATGTTCATGATCATTGCCTTAGATATCGTCATAACTATGCGATTTTCTATCAATTGCTCGGCACTAATTTGTCACCCACCATAATATTTGCTATCTTGAGAGAAGCCACTAGTGAAACCTATGGCCCCCGGGTCTCTTTTCCATTATATTGAATCTTGTTTACATCTTGCTAGTTTCCGATCTACTATTTTGCAATCTTTTATTTTCCAATCTATAAACCAAAAATCCAAAAATACTTTGCAATCTTTTGCAAGTGACCGTGAAGGGATTGGCAACCCCTTTATCGTGTGGGTGCAAGTTGTTGATTGTTTGTGCAGGCATTCGGTGGCTTGTGCGTTGTCTCCTACTGGATTGATACCTTGATTCTCATAACTGAGGGAAATACTTACGCTACTTTGTTGCATCACCCTTTCCTCGTCAAGGGAAAACCAACACAAGCTCAAGAGGTAGCACATGTCTATGGTCAGGAAACATAACCATCTTTGATTAACGAGCTAGTTAAGTAGAGGCATACTTGGGACACTTTATTTTGTCTATGTATTCACACTGTACTAAGTTTCTGGTTAATACAATTCTAGCATGAATAATAAACATTTACCATGATATAAGAAAATATAAATAACAACTTTATTATTGCCTCTAGGGCATATTTCCTTCAGTCTCCCACTTGCACTAGAGGCAATAGTCTAGATTACATAGTAATGATTCTAACACCCATGGAGTCTTGGTGCTGATCCTGTTTTGCTCGTGGAAGAGGCTTAGTCAACGGGTCTGCAACATTCAGATCCGTATGTATATTGCAAATATCCCCTCGACTTGATCGCGGATGGAATTGAAGCGTCTCTTGATGTGTTTGGTTCTCTTGTGAAATCTGGATTCCTTTTCCAAGGCAATTGCTCCAGTACAAGGACATGGAGAACGGGCGCCGGCGCAAATTTAGTCTAGGCTAACTTCCGGATGCTTCGATTTAACGAAATTGTCTCAATTTGAATGAACATGATCCAATTTAAATAAAAATCATCCAATTTGTATTAATATCATTCGGTTTGCTTGAGAAAATCGTCTGATTTTGATCAATCTTGTTTAAAATATACATGGACGCAGTTGAACAATGTCCGTCTTAGGGGGTCGGCGTTGTAGGTTCCCTTAATCATAAATATTGGTGGCGTGTTGAGAATGGTAAGAAGAAGATGGTGTGGTTAAAGTGGGACAAAATGGCACTGCCGAAATCAAAAGGCGGCATGGGGTTCAGAGACATGAGAGCATTTAACCAAGCTATGTTGGCTAAGTAGGCTTGGCGTTAATTGATTCCCCAGATAGTTTGTGTGCCCACCTTCGAAAGGCCAAGTATTATCCGAACAGTAATATTCTTGATACTGTGTTTCCCGCGAACTCATCGGCAGTATGGAAAGGTATTGTTTATGGCCTGGATCTGGTTAAGAAGGGTATTATATGGAGAGTGGGCTACGATGTTGCGATTAAAGCATGGCGCGATCCATGGATTCCGCATGGCCATGATTACCGGCCGATTACGCCTAAGCAAAAATGTAGGTTTAATCGTGTTTCTGATTTTCTTCATACTAATGGTGCATGGAATATGGAGCTTCTTGAGGAGCATTTTTGGCCTATGGACGTACATCATATTTTGAAAATTCGGACATCACCTAGGAATCATCATGATTTCCTTGCGTGGGCTCCTGAAAAGAATGGGAGATTTAGTGTGAAGAGTGCTTGGCTGGCTACGCATGAACACGAGGATAATTTTGCAGGTGGTGCTCCCAATCCCTACCCGGGTGGTGAGCGTTCTCTATGGGCATGTATCTGGCGAGCGAAAGTTCCACTCAAGATGCGGGTCACCGCCTGGAAGGTTGCGGCTGGGGCCTTAGCAACAAATGAATGCAAAGTGACTAGACATCTCTCAAACCGTGGAACATGTCATGTGTGTGGTCTTGAAGTGGAGAGCTCCTTCTATGCTTTAATTACATGCGGCCATGCAAGGGCAAATTAGCAGGGCATGCGTGAGTTCTGGCCGCTACTGGCGACGGACCTACTGATAGACAATGGCAAGGAGTGGTTGTTACATGTTTTATCTGGATGTTCTCATCAAGTTCGTGACATGGTTATTTTGCTTATTTGGCGTATTTGGAGTCCCAGGTCAGATATAGCACATGGCAAGGTAGTTCCTCAGTTGGAAATAAGTATTGATTTCTTGGTCAGTTATCTGAAGTCCCTAGATCTTGCTCGGAGATATAGCACTGAAGAGATTATCAAAGGTAAAATGATCCTGTTGGAGGTCCAGACTCCGAAACCTATGGGTAGTAGCCAGTGTGTGCCATGGCCTCCTCCTCCAGTGGGCCAGGCAACCCTCTCGGTGGATGGTTCTTTTTCTGTTCATGATGGCTCCGCTGTGACTGGTATGGTGGTACTACGTCATAACGGTTCGGCCATCTTTGCTGCTTATAGGGTTTTATTCAGATGCAATTATGCTCTTGAAGTTGAGATTCATGCGCTTATGCAAGATATGGCTTTAGCTCTCCAACACACAGAACTGCAAGTCATCGTCCAGTCAGATTCAATCGAGGCTCTATCCATCTTATCAAATAAGAATCTCTCACAATCAGCTTATGGGCAATTGGTAGCTGAGAGCAAGGCCCTCATGGGTAATTACAGCCGTACTGAATGGTGTACTGCTATTTGGTTTCACAGAGGCCCTTCGTGTATCGAGGATCTCTTGCCAGTAGATTGTAATTCTATAATTTTGGAATAAAACTCATCTTTGTCGAAAAAAAAAAGATTCCCTTAATCATCTCTCGGAGCTACGTTGCGGCTTTCCACGTGAAATGGACTGGCACAAATCATATTTTAGGCATGATAAATAACAGAACCGGGAAGATAAACCCTCCATCACCTCGCGATCCCCAGATCCCACACGGGAAAAATGTGCACAGTGGAGAAGCGCGGCCGCGTCCACCTCATCACCCTCACCGGCGCCGGTGAGCACCGACTCAGCCCATCCCTCATCTCGGCCCTCCGCACAGCCGTGGCCACCGTCCGCGCCTCCCCCGGTGCCGGTGCCCTCGTGCTGGCCGCCGAGGGCAAGTACTTCTCCAACGGCTTCGACCAAGCCTGGGCGCGCACGGTCCCGCCCCACCTCCACGACTCCATGAGAGGAGCCTTCCGCGCCCTCGTGGCCGACCTCCTCGCGCTGCCCATGCCCACCGTGGCCGCCGTCACGGGCCACGCAGCCGCCGCCGGCTGCGCGCTGGCCCTCGCGCACGACTCCGTCGTCATGCGCGCCTCCCGCGGGTTCCTGTACATGAGCGAGGTCGACGTCGGCCTCAAGTTCGCCGACTACTTCGGGGAGCTACTCCGGCAGAAGGTCCCCAACGCAGCGGCCAGGAGGGACATGGTCCTCGGGGGGAAGAAGATGACGGCGGCTGAGGCGGTGCGGCTGGGCATCGTGGACGCGGCCGCGGACGGCGGCGTCGAAGACGTGGTGGCCGCGGGCGTCGCGGCAGCCGAGGTGCTCGCGACGAGGGGTTGGGACGGGGAGATCGTGGCCGAGATCCGGAAGGCGATGTGGCCCGCCGTGTGGGGCAAGGTCAAGGACCACGGCGCCGAGGCAGCGGCAGCGCGGCCGCGTCTGTAGGCTCCGGTATATCGTACGAGGCCACTCCTTGTGCTCGAGCATTCGCGTAGCCTGAAGAATTGCTCTGGATCCACGGCATGCCGTGGATCTGGGAACTTCAGCTGAGAACAGAGTAATGTTCAGGAACTGCTCGAACAGAATCGTGTCGCCAAGAAGATCCGCACCGGCGACATGTGATGAGCGCACCGTGCTGGTGGTTTTCCTTGTACTCCTATTGATCTTCGCATCGGGTTTCATTGACTGTTGTTACTCTGACGGAAGCTCGTTGCTGATAGACTTCTGAACTTCTGAAGCATGACTGAATGAAGAGATGAAGATGAACTGCTTTCGCGTATATGGGCAGGGCACTCGTGTTTTTCATTAACCATGGTGCACAGCATTGTCGTTGGCCACCAGATCGGGTAGGAAGTCCGGGGTGAGGTGCTACTCCCTCCGTTTCACAAATATAAGACGTTTTGAATATTTTAATATAGATATATACGGACCAATTGGATGAACAAATATATTAAAACACGTCTATGTACATCTGATTTACAAAAATGTTACAAATCTTGTATTAGTGAGCGGAGGGAGTATTCCCTAAGACAATTATTTGCCTTAAATCGTCCTGCTAATGCCACGAACAAATTTGTTTTTAAACAATGGCATAAGTTTTGGTTCATCCATTCATCAAGAAGAATAGAGCTTGTTTACACAGTAACATAATTTAAAAGAGGTTGTTACTCTCCCGCTAGTATTGAACGCAAGCTCTTTGCCCCACGATCACCCGGTTTCATTCTTGATGACGATGCCAAGAAAAAATGGCGGCGGTGTAGACTTGTGACAAAAACCCATGCGTTCTTTCCATTCCAAATAGTCCAACTAACAAGGATGACATGGAAAGTCATGGCTTTTTCTATTTGGGACGTGCAAGACGGACAGGTTGAGCCATCATTCCTTGTTAGAATGCTCCAAACTCTACGTCGAAGTGCCTATGCTCTCTATTTGAAGCCACTCCTT
>NC_041385.1:160420943-160426098 GCF_002162155.2 Triticum dicoccoides | reverse complement strand
AGCCCATATGAGATTATTGGCAACATGCCAAGATCACACATGCTTTAAGCACTTGTTCGGCTGTGTCGCCTCTGTTCCTATTCCCCAACCCCGCTCGTACATGGCTGCTCCCTGCTCCAACCATGAACCAGCTGTGCGAGTCAATTTGGATAGCAAAATTTAGAATTTCTTGTTATTTCCTTGTATGAGTTTGATTAATAACTTAAAAATCAGTATGCCTATTCATTTCATCTAATTGGGGATTTTTTGTTGCTTGCACCACATATTTGCTCTACTGATCATAGTTACTATCAGTTGCTTGAATTGTGGCAAACCTATTTTTTTGGCCCCCCATATATTCTTGTCAAGCTCCGCCACTTGAACTGGCACTTGTGAAAAGATAACACGGATTCTTGCGCTCTTTTACAGAGTGGACAAATGCCAATTTTGCCACCCATAATTAGCCAATTCTGTCGGCAGCTCAAATTATACTTTGGATCATGAACCAAGCAAATAACTTGACCTTAGGGCAGTGCCCAAGCCCTCCACGCCAAGTGCTTCATATCGGCCTGCGTGGTTCCCTTGCACCTTATGTACAGAGGCTGCCGAATTCCCTTGCACCTTATATACAGAGGCTGCCGAATAGTGCCCGATGGCCGTACGCTTCCAACTAATGTCTTCCTCGACATTTTCACCAAGTCATTGATGAGCGCCCAAAGGACTATGTATTCCAGGATATGAGCCACGGTAGGGTTGGTGGAGAATTTGATCCAGAAAATCCACGCATCATCCTTCAAAGCTTCACACCTTCCACTTCTTCCTTGTGAAACTTCTTTGGCTTCTTTCCATAAGGGGGTCCAAAAAAGGGGCTCACGCGCCGTTGTCAATGGTGATGATGTTTGAAGCATAGAATAAGTCGAGGTCCAACTCATCGCAAGGATTACCGGTTGTTGGTTCCTTCCTGTGATAGAAGACCATCTCAACCTAAGGGCCTTCACAAACTTGTCGTATCCCAATTGACTTCCCATTTTGCACCGGTGGTCTTGTCAGTTCCCTACCATAGAACGTGTCCACCGATTGCGTTGCCTCCAGCGTGTCAATTTTAGCAGCTAACCTCTCCGGTAGGATGTACATGGCCTTGGAAGGGGGTGATGATCGGCCTCAAGGGGCAACAGTCACCTTGGGCAACCAAAGGCACCCCAGGTGGCCGGTGCACAATTCCCGACTTGCCGAAAACCATGCGTCACAACAGGTAATCAGGCCATGTAAGAGAAGAAGAGTCATTTGCTGCAGGACGACGACATTTACATCAGGGACAAGGGACAAAACATGGAGCAGCTACTGCCGCATTACAGTACCACTACCAAGCATTACAAAAATGTACTTAAAACAGGTCACAGACCTAGCATTAACATATGTCTCCACCTCCTACATCATTGCTCTTACCTACTAATAATAAGTAACAACTCAACCAACATGTGCCGCCATGTACTTAAACATGGGCGGCACCGGCAACAACAACGATTCTTCCAAGGTCAGGTAATTTACATAGTTGTACTTCTTTCACTGGCACTGGCACTGGCACTGGATCGGTCTCTCCTCAGGATTTAGGAGAGCTGATTCTTCGATGATGGCGGACAAACAAAAAATATGGGCGATGCGGCGCGCCCATCTAGCTCCCAGCATGGGCGAAGTTGAGGCCATTTTGCCGTCGAACATGTTCCGGAACAAGCCTGTTGATGAGCTCTGGAGAGGCATTCGCTAGCTGCATTGCCAGAAAAGAACATTGATGAGCACAGTGCATCAAGAGCCCAAGAGGGATCTTTCCAGGCTAGCAAGGACATGCTGTTGCCTTCCTAATTATTGAACTGATCATGTGCCTGAAATCAGTCATCTTTTTTTCTACAACTTAAATGGTGGCTGCTTGAACGGTGTATCTTTTTACTTACTTCAGGTTTGAAGTTGAACAGAGGAGGGAATGGGCGGCCATTCGGCAAGCGTGCATTCGGCTCACGTAGCTCATCAAAGAAGGAATGTGCACATGCATCAAGCTGCACAGGAAAACAAACATATAAGAACGTTTTAAACTGAACAGATTGCTAGTTTTTAAAGATTACGTTGTTTTCAAGCTAAAGTAACAGCATTAACATAGACCCTTTTCTAGGTGGAGCACTAGCTGTAGTTAACAAGCACATGTGACTATAAAGTTGCACCCACTATCTATCAGTCAAGACTCATCAACATTAGTTCTGGACCACAGGATATCATAATTATAATGCCAACGCAGGACCAGAAGCTAATCAGTGACTGAAAGCTAAGCATTGATGCTTCCAAAAACTCCAAAAAATAATCCTACTTCCACGAAGGTGCAGAAGAGCCTCCTTTTATCGTTAATGATTAAATAATTGCACATATATTCCTCTACCTTTCACAAAAAGAATAATTAACTGTAATACAGCATTTCAGATATGAATGTTAGAAAAGACAAAACCATGTACTAGTATCACACACAAAAAAAACGCAAGAGGTAAAATAACTTTAGTACACCTCATTTAGTATTTATCCACCCAGCCACTTAGCACAACCTTTAAGAGCAATCACAAAGCCAAGCACGGAAAAACTTACAGCAGTGCAACGTAGGTTTGGTGAATACTGGAGAAGGCGGGAGGCAAGATCTATAGCTTCAGCGGGCATTCTCTTGTGGAAAATCTAGGGAAAGGAAAGTAGAGCAACCCATTAGCCGCAGGCACATTTTTAATTCATAATTTATTGATGGTGTAGAGAAAGAAGCTGGTAACAAATTGATATGCAAGAAGATGTGGACTTAATACCATGCAAGTATAACGAGATGATGCAGTTGATTCAACATAAAACTTAACGTATGTCTACCTTGTGCCAAGGATGAGCCTTAATCTGAGGAAACCTGAACTCAGTATAGTTGGGGTTCATGCACCGAATTTCCTCACGGGTTGGAGTACCAAGAACCTGCAATTATATCACATGGCTTTAAAAAACACCCATAGCAGAAGAACTCAAGAAGACAATGTTGCATGTGAAGCATCAGGCAGTACCTTGATAATCTCCACTAGCTGATCAACCGCAGTCTCTCCTGGAAACAGAGGCTGACAAATACACAACACACAGGATGATCAGAATCACCTCATGGACAATATAGTCTAATCAATGTACCCAAAGTCCCAAACAAGGCCAAAGCCCCTTAGAGAAGGTAACTAACCTGACCAAGAAGTAGCTCTGCAAGAACACATCCAGCTGACCATATGTCTATTGAAGTTGTATATTCAGTTGCGCCAAATATGAGCTCAGGAGCACGATAGTAGCGAGAGCATATGTATGCTATATTGGGTTCACCAGGTACCTGAAAAAACAAGAGGGCAATGGTCAATACATGGGGTTAGAGCTAGAGAGTGTGGAAACAACCAAATTGAAGAAAAAAACTGACTCAAGTTTTTCTACAACCAAGGTCAGGCTTGGCAACCTTGCACCAAGATAAAAGATACAGTTTATGTACATTGTGTCGCCTACAGGGCAGTTGGAGTAATGAATAAAGCGGACAGCATACAGATAACAGTGTGTAATGAACCCAATTCGGAAAACAAGTTTAAAGTAGATAGTCAGACACCAATTATACAAATGGATCAATCATGAAAATGGACTGTCAAGTATGGGAAAAAATGTCCACTTGTCCAGTTCCACTGTTATATTAAAGCCAACTTTAAGCTGTGATTTCAAAGCTCAGGGCATACTCGCAAGACTCAACATCTTACACGTTATTACGGAAAAAACTAGCATACTACTCTTGATAATGATAAATAATGGGATAGATCACATGCTATGTCAACAGTATGACCGGTCAGACACTAGATGTCTAGAGCAATTCAAAACTAAATGCAACACTGAAATAAACTACTGATTCTTAAGGGGGAAATCAACTTACCAGAACTTTTGCACTTCCAAAGTCACATATCTTGACTTGATGGGTTAGAGGATCAACCTGTATTGGCAAGAGAAGCGACCAATTCAGGACCAACTATAAAATCGTACAAGTAACAAGATCGTGTTCACACAACACATACCAAAACATTTTGTGGTTTCACATCCCTGTGGCAAACTCCTGGAACAGTATGAACATAAGCTAGCCCTCTAAAAAGCTGTAAATAAAAAAGGCAAAAGATACATTAGCAGAGTAATAAGGCAGTTATAGGCGGCCAGGCAAGTGCAATATGATGGTTCACGGACCTGATACATGTAAAGCTTGACATAGATAAGCGGCATCCGCTGGTTGGCATTGCTGTAGTGCTTGAGCACACGGTATAGAGTCTCAGGGACATACTCCATGACAAGGTTCAGGAACAGCTCATCCCTGCTTGTGGTCGAGAAGAAGCAGTGCTTCAGAGAGACGACATTGGGGTGGTCCATGGAGCGCATAAGCTGCAGCTCACGGTTCTTGTAACGGCGATCCTGCAGCACCTTCTTGATGGCCACAGTCTCTCCAGTCTCCAAGCACTTAGCCTACATGTGAGAAGCAGTTGAATTTGATAAGCATTGCATCAACTAATTGGCAATGGCACATAAAGCAAAAGCAAACCACGAGACAAAGGGAACGTACCTGGAAGACAATCCCAAATGAACCAGTTCCTACCACCCGCTCAGCCATGTAGCTAATTGTCTGCAATCAGGATTAAAACAACATAAAAATGTATCCTCTAAAAACAACAAACTGAGCACAAAACAAGTAGCACTTTAGAACATGATTTCGGTATGCGCTTTAGCCATAACACGGAAAGCAGGCAGTAGATCGAGCGATGGCCACATAATTTCTCTGCCGCATACCAAATCGGTTGAACATATGCGAAAGCCACTGTTTCTGGTCAACAAAACCCGCAAAATCAGCTGCATCGCAGTGATTTCCTGTACGAATCGCCACCAGACCACCCCAAACCCCCCCTCCCCCAAAAAAGTAGAGCACTGGCTAAAGCTAGACATTTTTTGCTAGAGACCACAAATCCCTTAGCGGAGCGAGAGACTACGGCACTAACAGCACAGGAATGTGAACCACCGTGAGGAACAGGCACATTTGACCAGACGCGCGCGCGAGAGCGAGGAAGAGGAACATAAAATCGAGAACACGCAAGCTGCTCACCCTCTTCGGCTCGCC
>NC_041385.1:160406349-160420457 GCF_002162155.2 Triticum dicoccoides | reverse complement strand
ACACCTACTAGAGGGGAGCTGCTGCTGCTTTGCTCTTGCGTTGGGGATTGGGATGGTGGTGGTGCGTGCTTTTGACCGGTCAGGGAGGCTGCGGGGGGTGGGGGGTGGCTGGCTATGAGTACTACGGAGATGCCGCTCTGGACAGGTGGGGGGAAGCGCTAACGGAGAGAAGCGGTTAGCTAGCGGAAGGTCATGGCGGGGCGGATGGATTAACATAAACCTACGGCTACTGAGACGTTGGCCATGCATTACCGCCGTATTTAATCTATTTATATTTGTATGTATACTGGGTTTTCGCGGGAATTCATATTTATAATGTTTTTTCTTTTCGATGTGTATATAAAATAATTCAAGGCAATCGCTTAATTTCCTATTGGAATTTGATTATATTAAACTCCGCCTTCTAGCTGAGGGCGACGAGATAGGCCAAACAAAACAACGGCCTCATTGTAACCGTGGTTTATGTTTTGAAAGAAACTTTTATTTTTTCATATCACTCTGTCAAAATAGCGTTGAATTAGTATTACCAACGACGTTTAGTTCACGCCGTGAAGAAAACGTTAACTCGATTTCGTGGATAGCATTTGTTTTCTATTATAATTGGATACAATTAATCTTTATTCGCAGTTATGGCGTGCCGCACAACTCCAGTGAAAATCACGTTCGTATTGCTAGCAGGGCTTAATTTCGTTTGTTGGCGGAGTTTAATTTTAGGCCATAATTGGATGAAGAACGATCGACGTGGTTCGACCGATCGGAACCGTTGATCGGTAAGCTCCCTCGCCACCAGATGAGGTCATGCATCGTGATAAGATCTGAGCATACAAAAAAATTGGACTCGGCCCCTCGTTCCACCATGCACGACACCTAACACCATCTTTCCTGCACCCATGGCTTGTATAAAATCTCGACCCCCGTATCGCTCTGTCGTGACTTATGATCGACACGTCAAGGAAGACGCTCGTTGCAGTAGCGTGCTCCCATGCCTGCAACTGCATTGTAATAACTCACGACAACTCCATTTGTCATGTATCCCCAATGAAAGTGCTAGTTATCCTGTGAAAACGTAGACCTCCCCGATGGTGACTCCCACCTCCCCGCCGCCACCCTAACCCTAGCCCACTTCACCACCCGCGATCTCCAACTCTAGCCGTGTGTTCGGCCATCTTATTGCACCATTATCTCATGCGTTCGCCGCTCTCTCCACTCGTTGTTTCTTCATGGTTGTACACGCGTCCATCTCCCTCGGTTTGGATTTCTCCCGGGGATGGGCCCTGCGCAGGAGATAGAGCGCACCTTTCGTAGATCAGTGCAGCCCTCGAATGACTCTGGCCACTTCACTGTGATGGTCTCGTTCGCACGTCACTCGTTTCGTTTGACGGATGAAAATGTGGGACTTGCTCTTGAATCTGCGATCGGAGGTTATTGTTCTTAGCTCAAGGTATCTTTTCTCAATGATTGGGTGTTTTCATTCAATGTCTCATGCAAGCAAGTTGGGTTTTTCATCCTTCATCAACGTAGCTTTGTTTGTCCCCATTCAAATGTTATTTTCATCTTTGGGGCCATGGTGCTCCGGATTGGGAGAAGGAATTTAGGATGTGGCAGTCTGAGTGTCAACATGAATGGATTATTGTTAGTCCTACTAAGCTTCGAGCACGTTTAGGTTTAGAAGGCATGAATCATGGCCCGGCTAAATCTTCTATGTGTTCGAGTGCTCCAATGGTTGGACCTAGGAAAAAGCTATGTTTTGCCACGTTCATCAACTATCCTGCTCGTAAAGGATACAATTATCACCCATCTGCTGATGAAGTACAAACGGTACGTGAGGCTGGTTATCATGTTGATTCATTGGAAGAATCCCAAGCTTCCCTACCACCTTTGGCCTCCCTGACGGCGGTGACGTCTCCGGTGAGCTCACCGGAGTCTCCGATTTCCCCCGCCGCAGATCCAGTTTGGCTCGTTTCTACCGTCACCAGGAAGTCCTCGTATCTTTGGCGGCAATCCCAGATCCCCTAGGGTTTCGATCAATTTGGCTACGCCAAACTGGCTTCCCCTATTGTGATTCTGGACAGCCCATGCACACCTCAGCCCACTTTGGATGACAAGGCCCAACCTGGCATGGGCTCTATGGTCTCCCCAATTTTTATCTGTGATGATGATTTGTTGGATTCTATTTCACCATTTTCTTTACCTTCGCCAAGAGATATAGTTGATCATATGCAAAGTTTTGATGAGATGATTGAAGATATGGCTGCTAAATATATTGGGACTGTCGAAATTGTCTTGGTATGAAACACAAGACTGACATGTGCACGAACTGGGTTCGTTGCAGGCAATGTTTTTGGTCTGGTCATAAAAATAAAAATTGCCCAGATAATAATGACTCGTTGGCTAATTGGATACCTAAAGTCCCATCGCCCAGTTTCGAGCCTCACGCCATATCAGAGTCCTCGCCCGTTGCTTCGGGTTTGCTGCTTTCATCCCCTAGTCCTTATGCTTCACCACCAAAACCACAATCTCGCAGTCGTCGTCGCGTGCCCCCTCTGCTCCACCACCCGCCACCGACCCCATGGCGGATTTTGCGATTGATCCTCGTTGCTTCTTGCTAGCCGACCATGACATCATCGACGGTGGCGCAGACCGCCTTCCTCGGACTTACTACACCCCGACCCAAGCTCCGCGGCGACTCCATGAGGAGTTCATGGTGGCCATAGTGGATCCCTTGCCGCCGCCGCACATGGTGGCCATCAGGAGGGAGAAAGTTCTACACTTCCTCACCATCAACCAGCAGGTGCTTGTTCGTTCTACCCAAACTTGTTTTCAGGGCCTCGGCTTATTTGAGATGGAAAACCATGTGGTCAGATCTTCTTTTACTCAGCATCCACCTTTTGCTCTAGGTTTAGATGAGGAGGGGGAGTTATTTGTGAGATTTACCCCTCATAATGAAGGGGAGGGTTTTCGTGCTCTTCATGGTCATAGAACAGGTTGGCTCATGCTGTTGGGGAACGTTGCATGGCAAAAAAAAAATTCTACGCTCACCAAGATCAATCTAGGAGATGCACATCTACGAGAGGAGAGATTGGATCTACATACCCTTGTAGATCTCCAAGCAGAAGCATTAAGAAACGTGGTTGATGTAGTCGAGCGTTTTCGCGATCCAATCATGATCCGTCCACAAAGTCCCAATAAAGTGTCGAACGGACGGCACCTCCAAGTTTAGCACACGTGTGGCTCAGCGGCGTCCTCTCCTTCTTGATACAACAAGCGAGACAGAGGGTTAGATGAGACTGGGACCACCACGACGGTATGGTGGCGGTGGTGGCAGCGGAATTTCCGACATGGCTTCGCCAAGCGCGTACCGGTGAAACGTCGGGAGGAGTTGGGAGAGGTAACGGGCAAGGGTCGAAGGGTGGCTGCCCCCAAAGCCTCCCCACCTTTATATAGGCATGGAGGGGGCTCGTGGCTTTCCCTCCAAGGCCCTAGGGTTGTTGGCCAAAGGGGGAGGAAGGAAATCCCACCTTTCCTTCCCCATCGGTCGCTATCCCCCCTTTTTAGGGATCATGATCTTATCCCCTTGAGATATGATACTATTCCTTTTAAGTGAGGCCCTTGGTGCACCTAGACCAGGGTTGTGGGGACTTTCCCCACTACCCAAGTTCATGTGGGTCCCCCATGCAGGTGGGGCCCATTCCAGAACCTTCTAGAACCTTCCCGGTACAATACTGAAAAAACATGATCTTTTTCCGAAACCCCGATAACAACTTTCCATATATGAATCTTTACCTCCGGACTATTCCGCAACTCCTCGTGGTGTCCCGGATCCCATCCGGGACTCCTAACAACCTTTAGACTTTCCACTATTAATATCTCAATACTACCCTAGCGCTACCAAACATTAAGCGTGCGACCCTACGGGTTCGAGAATCATGTAGACATGACCAAGACTCCTATCCGGTCAATAACCAATAGCGGGACCTGGATGCCCATATTGATTCCTACATATTCCACAAAGATCTTTATCAGTTGAACCACGATGTCAAGGATTCAGTTAATCCTGTATACAATTCCCTTTGTCCAGTGATATGTTACTTGCCCAAGATTCGATTGCCGGTATCTCCATACCTAGTTCAATTCCGTTACCGGCAAGTCTCTTTACTCATTCCGTGATACAAGATCCCGTGGCTAACTCTTTAGTCACATTGCTTCCAAGCTCAATGTGATGTTGCATTACCGAGTGGGCCCTGAGATACCTCTCCGTCACACGGAGTGACAAATCCCAGTCTTGATCCATGCCGGCTCAACATACACCATAGAAGATACATGTAGAGCATCTTTATAGTAACCCAGTTATGTTGCGGTGTTTGATACACACAAGGTACTCCTCTGGTGTCAGTGAGTTGCATGATCTCATGGTCATACGAACATATACTTGACATGTAGAAAACGATAGTAATAAACTTGATACGATCACATGATATGCTTATAGTTTGGGTCTTGTCCATCACATCATTCTCTTAATGACGTGATCCCGTTATCAAATGACAACTCATGTCTATGGCTAGGAAACTGTAACCATCTTTGATCAACGAGCTAGCCTGGTAGAGGCTTAACTAGGGACATGTTGTTGTCTATGCATCCACACATGTATTTGAGTTTCCAATCAATACAATTGTAGCATGGATAATAAACGAGTATCATGAACAATAAAATATAATAATAACCACTTTATTATTGCCTCTAGGGCATATTTCCAATAGTCTCCCACTTGCATCAGAGTCAATAATCTAGCATTACGTGGTAATGAATCTAACACCCATAGAGTTATGGTGTTGATCATGTTTTGCCCGTGGAAGAGGTTTAGTCAACGGATCTGCAACATTCAGATCTGCATGTATGATGACCCACAAGTATAGGGGATCTATCGTAGTACTTTTGGTAAGTAAGAGTGTCGAACCTAACGAGGAGCAGAAGGAAATGACAAGCGGTTTTCAGCATGGTATTCTCTGCAAGCACTGAAATTATCGGTAACAAATAGTTCTATGATAAGATAATTCGTAACGGGTAACAAGTAACAAAAGTAAACAAGGTGCAGCAAGGTGGCCCAATCCTTTTTGTAGCAAAGGACAAGCCTGAACAAACTCTTATATAAAGTAAAGTGCTCCCGAGGACACATGGGAATTACTGTCAAGCTAGTTTTCATCATGCTGATATGATTCGCGTTCGTTACTTTGATAATTTGGTATGTGGGTGGACCGGTGCTTGGGTGCTGTCCTTCCTTGGACAAGCCTCCCACTTACGATTAACCCCTCTCGCAAGCATCCGCAACTACGAAAGAAAAATTAAGATAAATCTAACCATAACATGAAACATACGGATCCCAATCCGCCCCTTACGAAGCAATGCATAAACTATGGTTTAAACTTCTATCACTCTGGCAACCCATCATATACTTATTACTTCCCAGTGCCTTCCCCTAGGCCCAAATCATGGTGAAGTGTCATGTAGTCGACGTTCACATAACACCACTAGAGGAAAGACAACATACATCTCATCAAAATATCGAACGAATACCAAATTCACATGATTACTTATAACAAGACTTCTCCCATGTCCTTAGGAACAAATGTAACTACTCACAAAGAAAATACATGTTCATAATCAGAGAAGTATTAATTATCATTAAGGATCTGAACATATGATCTTCCACCGAATAAACCAACTAGCATTAACTACAAGGAGTAATCAACACTACTAGCAACCCATAGGTACCAATCTGAGGTTTTGAGACAGAGATCAGATACAAGAGATGAACTAGGGTTTGAGAGGATATGGTGCTGGTGAAGATGTTGATGGAGATTGACCCCCTCTCGATGAGATGATCGTTGGTGATGACGATGGCTTCGATTCCCCCCTCCCGGAGGGAAGTTTACCCGGCATAACAGCTCTGCTGGAGCCCTAGATTGGTTTTGCCCTGGTTCGGCCTCGAGATGGCGGCGCTTCGTCCCGAAAGCTTCCTTCTGATTTTTTCCAGGTCAAAACACACCATATAGCAGAAGATGGGCATCGGGGGCCTACCAGGTGGCCCACAAGGCAGGGGCGCGCCCAGGGGGTAGGGCACGCCCTCCACCCTTGTGGATGGCAAGTGGCCCCCCTCTGGTGCTTTCTTCGCCCAACATTTTTTTTATTAATTCTATAATGACTCTCCGTGAAGTTTCAGGACTTCTGGAGTTGTGCATAATAGGTCTCTAATATTTGCTCCTTTTCTAGCCCAGAATTCCAGCTGCCAGCATTCTCCCTTCTTCATGTAAACCTTGTAAAACAAGAGAGAAAAGGAATAAGTATTGTGCTATAATATGTAATAACAACCCATAATGCAATAAATATCAATATAAAAGCATGATGCAAAATGAACGTTGCAAATGTTTATGTCCTACTCCTTGGTCGCATCATGGATGGAATTGAAGTGTCGCTTTATATGTCTAGTGCTCTTATGAAACCTTAGTTCCTTGGCCAGAGCAGTGGCACCAGTGTTGTCACAGAACAGAGTCATTGGGTCCAGTGCATTGAGCACAACTCCAAGATCTGTCATGAACTGATTCATCCACATACCTTCCTTCGCTGCCTCCGAGGCAGCTATGAACTCCGCTTCACATGTAGAATCAACTACCACGCTTTGCTTGGAACTGCACCAGCTTACCGCTCCCCCATTTAGAATATATATGTATCTGGTTTGAGACTTAGAGTCATCAGTATTAGTGTGAAAGCTTGCATCGACATAACCCTTTACAACGAGCTCTTGGTCACCTCTATAAACAAGAAACATTTCCCTAGTCCTTTTCAGGTACTTAAGGATATTATTGACCGTTGCCCAGTGTTCCACTCCTGGATCACTTTGAAACCTTCCGCCATACTTATGGCAAGGCTGGCATCTGGTCTTGTGCACAACATCGCATACATGATAGAGCCTATGGTAGAAGCATAGGGGATGACATCTTTTCTCTATCCTCTGTAGTCATTGGGCATTGAGTCTCACTCAACTTCACACCTTGCAAAACAGGTAAGAACCCCTTCTTGGACTGATCCATTTTGAACTTCTTCAAAATCTTATCAAGGTATGTGCTTTGTGAAAGTCCTATTAAGCATCTTGATCTCTCTATATATCTTGATGCCTAATATGAAAGCAACTTCTCCTAGGTCCTTCATTGGAAAACTCTTGTTCAAATATTCCTTCACGTTTCCAAAAGTTCTATATTGTTTCCAATCAGCAATACATCATCCACATATAATATTAGAAACGCTATAGAGCTCCCACTCACTTTCTTGTAAATACAAGCTTCTTCGTAAACTTGTATAAACCCAAACGCTTTGATCACCTCATCAAAGCGAAGATTCCAACTCCGAGATGCTTGCACCAGTCCATAAATGGATCACTGGAGCTTGCATACTTTGTCAGCATTCTGTGGATCAACTAAACCTTCCGGTTGCATCATATACAACTCTTCCTTAAGGAAACCGTTAAGGAACGTTGTTTTAACATCCATGTGCCAGATTTCATAATCGAAAAATGCAGCTATTGCCAACAAGATTCTGACGGATTTAACCATCGCTACGGGTAAGAAAGTCTCATTGTAGTCAACTCCTTGACCTTGTGATAACCCCTTTGCCACAAGTCGAGCTTTATAGACGCTGACATTACCGTTCGCATCCGTCTTCTTCTTGAAGATCCATTTATTCTGAATGGCCTTTTGCCCTTCAGGTACTACTTCCAAAGTCCATACTTTGTTTTCATACATGGATCCCATCTCAGATTTCATGGCCTCTAACCATTTGTCAGAATCCAAGCCCACCATCGCTTCTAGCTCATAGGTTCATCGTTGTCCAACAACATGACCTCTAAGACAGGGTTACCGTACCACTCAAGACTAGTACTTATCGTTGTCGGCCTACGAGGTTCGACAGTAACTTGATCTGAATCTTCATGATAACTACCATTAGCTTCCTCTTCAATTGACGTAGGTGCCACAGAAACATGTTTCTGTGCAGCGCTACTCTCTGGCTGAAGTGAAGGTTCAACAACCTCATCAAGTTCTATCTTCCTCCCACTCAATTCTTTTGAGAGAAACTCTTTCTCAAGAAAGGACCCGTTCTTAGCGACAAACACTTTGCCCTCGGATCTGAGATAGAAGGTATACCAAATCGTCTCCTTTGGGTATCCTATAAAGATGCATTTGTCCACTTTGAGTTCGAGCTTTTCTGGCTGAAGCCCTTTGACATAAGCATCACAGGCCCAAACTTAGGTTTCTTGCCAAACCACAGTTCATACGGTGTCGTCTCTACGGACTTAGATGGTGCCCTATTTAAAGTGAATGCAGCTGTCTCTAATGCATAACCCCAAAACGAGAGTGGCAGATCGGTAAGGGACATCATAGAACGCACCATATCCAATAAGGTACGATTACAACGTTCGGACACACCATTACGCTCTGGTGTTCCAGGTGGCGTCAGTTGTGAAATAATCCCACATTGTCTTAAGTGATTGCCAAACTCATAACTCAGATACTCTCCCCCTTGATCGGATCATAGGAATTTAATCTTCTTGTTACGATGATTCTCAACTTCACTCTAAAATTGCTTGAACTTTTCAAACATTTCAGATTTATGCTTCATTAAGTAAATATACCCATATCTACTCAAATCATCGGTGAAGGTGAGAAAGTAACGATATCCACCGCGCACATCAACACTCATCGGACCGCACACATTAGTATGTATGATTTCCAACAAAGTCACTTGCCCGTTCCACTATTTTGGAAAATGGGGTTCTAGTCATGTTGCCCATGAGGCATGGTTCTCATGTGTGAAAGTGACTCCAAAAGTCCATCAGCATGGAGTTTCTTCATGTGCTTTACACCAATATGACCTAAGCGGCAATGCCAGAAGAAAGTGGTACTATCATTATCAACTCTACATCTTTTGGCATCAATGTTATGAACATGCGTATCATCACTATCAAGATTCAATAAGAATAAACCCCTCACAATGAGTGCATGACCATAAAAGATATTACCCATATAAATAAAACAACCATTATTCTCCGATTTAAATGAGTAATCGTCTCGCATCAACCAAGATCCAGATATAATGTTAATGCTCAACGTAGGCACTAAATAGCAATTATTTAGGTTTATCGCTAATCCCTTTGGTAATCGAAGAGCAAGCGTGCCAATGGCGATCACATCAACCTAGGAACCATTTCCCACGCCCATCGTCACTTCGTCCTTCGCCAGCCTTCATCTATTCTGTAGTTCCTGTTTAGAGTTGCAAATGTGAGAAACCGCAACGGTATCAAATACCCAGGCACTACAACGAGAGCTCGTAAGGTACACATCAATAACATATATATCATATATACCTTTGATGACGTTGGCCCCCTTCTTGTCGGCCAGATACTTGGGGCAATTCTGCTTCCAGTGGCTAGTTCCCGAGCAATAGAAGCACTCAGTTTCTGGCTTGGGTCCAGCCTTGGGTTTCTTCACGGGAGGAGCAACTGCTTTGCCACTCTTCTTGAAGTTTCCCTTCTTTCATTGCTCGTCTTGAAACTACTGGTTTTATTGACCATCAACACTTGATGCTCCTTCTGGATGTCTGAATCAGCAACTTTCAGCACCGCGAATAGCTCGGAGACTAACTTGTTCATCCCTTGCATGTTATAGTTCAATACAAAGCTCTTGTAGCTAGGTGGTAGGGATTGAAGAACTTTGTCAGTGACTGCCTCAGGCGGGAGCTTAACTCCCAACTCAGCCAGATGGTTGTAATACCCAGACATTTTGAGCATGTGCTCACTGACAGAGTTGTTCTCCTCCATTTTGCATGCATAGAACTTACCGGAGGTCTCATACCTCTCGATCTGGGCATTCTTCTCAAAAATAAACTTCAACTCCTGGAACATCTCATATACTCCACGACGTTCAAAACGCCTTTGAAGTCCCCGTTCTAAGCCATACAACATGGCACACTAAACTATTGAGTAGTCATCAACACGCGACTGCCAGGCGTTCACAACATCCACAATCGCTGCAAGGGGGTGGCGCACCAAGCGGTGTATCAAGGACATAAGACTTTTGGCCAGCCATGAGGATAATCCTCAGATTCGGGCCTAGTCCACAAAGTTGCTTCCATCATCTTTCAGCTTAGCTTTCTCTAGGATAATCCACAAGGGAGGTACTGCGCGAGCCATTGATCTACAACATAATTTGCAAATATAACTTAAACTATTGTTTAAGATAATGAGTTCAATTAATCATATTATCTAAGAATTCCCACTCAACTCAACATCCCTCCGGTTGTCCGAGTGTAACATTATCCAAATTCACCAACCCAAGTTTGATCATCACGCGAGATGAGGTGGTTTCAATGGTGAACATCTCCATGTTGACCATATCTACTATATGACTCATGTTCGACCTTCCGGTCTCTTGTTTTCTGAGGCCATATCCGTACATACTAGGCTCGTCAAGTTTAACCCAACTGCTTCGCATGTGCAAAACTAGCTTGCACCCGTTATGTGCGAATGTAGAGTCTATCACACCCGATCATCATGTGGTACTTTGAAATGACGAACTTTCGCAACGGTGCACACTTGGGGAGAACACAATCTTATCTTGAAATTTTAGTGAGTGATCACCTTATAATGCTACCGTCGTCCTAAGCAAAATAAGATGCATAAAAGGATTAACATCACATGCAAATCATAAGTGGCATGATATGGCTATCATCTTGTGCTTTTGATATCCATCTTCAAGGCACCAACATGATCTCCATCGTCACTGGAATGACACCATGATCTCCATCATCGTGTCGCCATCGGGGTTGTCATGCCAACCATGCTTCTACAACTATTGCTACCGCTTAGTGATAAAGTAAAGCATTACATAGCATTTAATGATTGACACACATGTCATACAATAATTAAAGACAACCCTATGGCTCCTGCCGGTTGCCATATTCACCGACAGGCAAGTCGTGATAATCTATACAAAACATGATCATATCATACATCAAAATATATCTCACCATGTCTTTGGCCATATCATATCACAACATACCCTGCAAAACAAGTTAGATGTCCTCTACTTTGTTGTTGCATGTTTACGTGGCTGCTATGGGTGACTAGTAAGAACGGTTCTTACCTACGCAAAGCCACAATGGTGATATTCAAGTTTTTCTTTAACCTTCTACAAGGACTGCCTTTGTCGAATCCGATTCAACTAAGGTGGTAGAGATAGACACCCGCCAGCCATCTTTATGCAATAAGTTGCATGTAAGTCGATGGAACCGGTCTCATGTACGTTGACATGTAAAGTTGGTCCAGGCCGCTTCATCCCACAATACGGCTGAATCAAAATAAGACTAAGGAAGGAAGTAATTTGAATAGCAACACCCACAAACTCCTTTGTGTTCTACTCGTGATGTCATCTATGCATGGACCTAGCTTATGATGCCACTGTTGGGGAACGTTGCATGGGAAACAAAATTTTCCTACACTCACAAAGATCAATCTAGGAGATGCACAACTACGAGAGGAGAGATTGGATCTACATACCCTTGTAGTTTGCTAAGCAGGAGCATTAAGAAATGCAGTTGATGTAGTCAAATGTCTTTGCAACCCAATCACGAACCGTCCACGAACTCCCGATCAAGTGCCGAACGGACGACTCCTCCAAGTTTAGCACATGTGCGGCTCGGCGGCGTCCTCTCCTTATTGTTCCACCAAGTGAGACAGGGGGGTAGATGAGATCAAGACCAACATGATGGTATGGTGGCGGTGGTGGCAGCGGAATTCCGACAGGGCTTCGCCAAGCGCGTACCGGTGAAACGTGGGAGGAGTTGGGAGAGATAACGGGCAAGGGTCGAATGGTGGCTGCCCCCAATGTCTCCCTCCTTTTATGTAGGTGTGGGGGAGGCTGATGGCTTGCCCTCCAAGGCCATAGGGTCATTGGCCAAAGGGGGAGGAAGGAAATCCCACCATTCCTTCCCCACCAATCGCTATCCCCTTTTTAGGTATCCTGATCTTATCCCCTTGGGATATGATTTTTAAGGGAGGATATTGATGCGCCTAGACCAGGGTTATGGGGAATTTCCCCACTATCCACATTCACGTGGGCCCCCCATGCAGGTGGGCCCCACTCCATAACCTTCTAGAACCTTCCCGGTACAATACCGAAAAAACTTGAACTTCTTCCAGAACCCCGATACCAACTTTCCATATATGAATCTTTACCTACAGACTATTCTGGAGCTCCTCGTGATGTCCTGGATCCCATCCGGGACTTCGAACAATCTTCAGACTTTCCACTATTAATATCTCAATACTACCCTAGCGCCATCGAACGTTAATCGTGTGACCCTACGGGTTCGTGAATCATGTAGACATGAACGATACTCCTCTCCGGTCAATAACCAATAGCAGGAACTAGATGCCCATATTGATTCCTAGATATTCCACGAAGATATTTATAGGCTGAACCACGATGTCAAGGATTCAGTTAATCCCGTATACAATTCCCTTTGTCCAGTGATATGATACTTGCCCGAGATTCAATCATTGGTATCTCCATACCTAGTTCAATCTCGTTACCGGCAAATCTCTTTACTCATTCCGTAATACAAGATCCCATGGGTAACTCTTTAGTCACATTGCTTGCAAGCTCATTGTGATGTTGTATTACCGAGTGGGCCCCGAGATACCTCTCCGTCACACGGAGTGACAAATCCTAGTCTTGATCTGTGCCAACTCAACAAACACCCTAAGAGATACATGTAGAGAATCTTCATAGTCATCGAGTTACGTTGCGACGTTTGATACACACAAGGTACTCCTCCAGTGTCAGTGAGTTGCATGATCTCATGGTCATAGGAACAAATACTTGACATCTAGAAAACAATAGCAATAAACTTGATATGGTCACACGCTACGCTTATAGTTTGGGTCTTGTCCATCACATCATTCTCTTAATGATGTGATCCCGTTATCAAATGACAACTCATGTCTATTGAAGGAAATATGCCCTAGAGGCAATAATAAAGTTATTATTTATTTCCTCATATCATGATAAATGTTTATTATTCGTGCTAGAATTGTATTAACCGGAAACATGATACATGTGTGAATACATAGACGAACTTAATGTCACTAGTATGCCTCTACTTGACTAGCTCATTAATCAAAGATGGTCATGTTTCCTAACCATAGACATGTGTTGTCATTTGATTAAAGAGATCACATCATTAGGAGAATGATGTGATTGACTTGACCCATTCCGTTAGCCTAACACTTGATCGTTTAGTATGTTGCTACTGCTTTCTTCATGACTTATACAAAGTTCCTACAACTATGAGATTATGCAACTCCCATTTACCGGAGGAACACTTTGTGTGCTACCAAACATCACAACGTAACTGGGTGATTATAAAGGAGCTCTATAGGTGTCTCCAAAGGTAGATGTTGAGTTGGCGTATTTCGAGATTAGGTTTTGTCACTCCGATTGTCGGAGAGGTATCTCTGGGCCCTCTCGGTAATGCACATCACTATAAGCCTTGCAAGCAATGTGACCAATGAGTTGGTTACAGAATGATGCATTACGTAACGAGTAAAGAGACTTGCCGATAACGAGATTGAACTAGGTATTGGATACCGACGATCGAATCTCGGACAAGTAACATACCGATGACAAAGGGAACAACGTATGTTGTTATGCGGTTTGACCGATAAAGATCTTCGTAGAGTATGTAGGAGCCAATATGAGCATCCAGGTTCCACTATTGGTTATTGACCGGAAACAGTTCTAGGTCATGTCTACATAGTTCTCGAACCCGTACGGTCCGCACGCTTAACGTTACGATGACAGTTTTATTATGAGTTTATAAGTTTTTGATGTACCGAAGGTTGTTCGGAGTCCCGGATGTGATCAAGGACATGACGAGGAGTCTCGAGATGGTTGAGACATAAAGATTGATATATTGGACGACTATATTCGGACACCGGAAGTGTTCCGGGTGATTTCGGAGAAAACCGGAGTGCCGGAGGGTTACCGGAACCCCCCCCCCCC